>NW_014577188.1:0-4677 GCF_000485595.1 Priapulus caudatus | reverse complement strand
TGTGGCAAGAAAATCCCTTGTTTCTGACGACAAACGGCGAGGCGAGGCAAACACATTTTATTTTCAGAAAATGTAAAGATGTGCAAACAACAAGTAAATGTATGCCAGGCGATAACTCAGTACTAGTCAGAACCGGCCACGGGATGCTCACACACGTTATCACGCGCGTCCTTGTCCTCAAGCTATAACTGCCAACGACACCGTGATTTCGCAATATTTGCCTAGCAACAGCGCGATCTACTAGCTTGCCAGTGCGTACCCGCGGGCTGACCTTCTCTTCACACGCTAAGTATGGCAAGTAATCACTGTGCGCTGTGATCACGTGTGCACCGCGTGGGCGCAGTAACCTCATCTGATTGGCATGTTTACGCGCAACATGGCAATTTCAATATTTGCTCGGCCCTCCGGTGAGAAGGCAACTGCGCAGTTTTGCACACGGCACTTGCCAGCCGAGGCGTATATAAGGCAAGCGGCGCGGACTAGTTGCCAGATCATCGAGCAGGCAGAATATTCTACGATCGCTAGCCAGAGAAGAGGAAACACTCAACGTTACTATGGCTGATTCACAGGGAAAGTGCTGCGGAGCTGGTGAGTATCGTTCATGTATTTCAATCTTCATCTGAAACCGACCGTTTTCTCGGTTATCTCTCATAGTTATTCTGTATCGCAGTTATATATGCGGTTTTATGGCGGGTGCATGCGTTTTGCCTAAGTAGCTTTTGTAAACGGGAGCTAGCAAACGTTCGCTTTCTCTCTATGTTTAGATTTTCACTTGCGTTCATTACGCGGCGAAACATATCGCCGGGATTCGAACCCGCGATATTGTCTTCATCGTATTCCCGCCGCAATCACGGTGTGTCACATGTTTTCTCTTGTTCCCACAGCTAACTGCAACTGCGTCAACTGCAAATGCGGTGACCAGTGCAACTGCAAGGACAACTGCGCGCAATGCGCCAAGGTCTGCAAATGTTATCAGGACTGCAAGCTGCAACCCGTTGCCACTCTGCGGGCAGGGTGCAGGCAACAAGTGGTTTATCGGGACTAACGGTTTCGACACAAAGCTCACGCGAGATCGCCGCTTGCGAGGCGCAATTTTTAACGCGTGTCACGTCGAATATAAGCGTGTTTGAGTTTACAACCAGATAAATGCGTATCAACAATAATTACCGCATGATTCCTATCCCCCGCTCGTTGCAACATTCTAACATAATCTACTCATGTGTTTCCAAGCTTGCAAGTTTGTCCGACTGAAGTGCGGCTCTAGACCTGCAACTGTGCAGGCTAGCTGCGACTTGCAGTAAAGGTTGCAAGTGCAATCCTTGCAACGTGCACCAAATGCGACCTGCCGGCAAAGTGAGGCGACTTTCTGAACGAATCGCACCACGGAGCAGAAAAAATAAATTATATAAATCATGCATCGATAAATGATTCCGCGTGTAGAAAATCCTTGTTTATCTCGTACGTTCTTCATATTCATGAACGATCTTTGTTAATGAACGTACATTAATAAACGTAAAACACATGAAATCTTAATCGAGTTTACTGAGATGTTCATTCGACTTCTACTCACTGGCGACGATCTTAATGATTTGGTTTTCAAGCCATTATTTGTGCAGAACACTTGCCGGCATGAGATTACAATGGTTGTTATTCAAATGTATTTGAGTCAGTGTAAATAAATTGTTGGTATTATAAAATTTTACGCAAGTAATTGTACCTTTGTTTGATATCCTAACGATTATTTGTGCCACCTATAGATTTTTAACAATTCAGCAACGAAATCAGAGCCCCCTTCCGAAATGAAACACTGACTATATGAAATAGTAGAATAACAATTTCACGTGAACATATTTTGGCAATCACTGACCTCATGGCAAACGCATGCGCAATCACAGATAAGTGGCAGTATTCTCTGTGGAGTAATGAGCTATATAATAAGTTATTACATAGAAATGTTTACTGTATGTAGAATTGCCAATCCATTTCTGCGTTGCGTTCAATCTCTGCTCAACAATTCCGAATTACATAGAGAGAAAAAGACGAGGAGATGAGAGATAGAGATAGGGAGAGAGAGAGAGAGGACGAGAGAAGAAGCACGGAGAGAGAGAGAGAGAGAGCGAGAGAGAGAGAGAGACGCACGTGAGAGAGAGGCGAGAACGAGCGAGCCGCAGAGAGAGAAGGAGAGAGCAGCGCACTCGAGAACGATGAGAGCAGCGCACCAGAAAGAGAGAGAGAGAGGAGACGAGAAAGAGAGACACACACACGGCACGCACGGGCACGCCACGCACGTTAAAGTAAGCGTTAATGTAAGCGTCTTTAGTAACGATTAAACCTTTTGAAGTGCCACACAAAGCCACGCGACTTAATAAACCAATAAATTAACCTTTGGTCTATTTTGGTGCGCTCGTGACATCGAGAACCCCATGCTGATTAATTTCCGTGGGAATGCTTTGGCCAATCGAAACAAAACCCGTTCATTTTTGACAGTGACAGTCGCGACAGGGAAAGCTCTATTTCACGCAGTAAAATAGCATCAATACCCCGAAAATATAAGGTTCACAATGGAATCGATTAGCCTTGCTGGTCGTAACGACCGTTACAAGCGACCTGCTCCGCAATGAGCGGCTTGAATCGATATCGGGTGATGTGTGTAGTGTGATCGCGCCAGCAAGTAAGTCAGTAGAATGATCGAAACCCTACGACGAGTAGGTTTTGTGATAGTAGCTCTAGTGCAAAAATAGATCTAATGTACGTGTGCGTACAACTAAAATCATCATAATTATCCGTATTCAGATTTCCCGTTGCATTTAACTAAAGGACTGACTTAATTGGCCATCTGTGTGTTTGAAACAAATTTAAGCTTAACCGAATTGACATTAATTGATATGGTTTTACGAAAGCAAAATGTTTATTTTTTAGCCTATACGTCTAAAAAATAACGGTATATAATTATATATTATATATATATGTATATATATATATATAGATAGTAGCTTACCGGATCTGAATTCTTTAGAACTACGCGCACATTGTTATGAATTTTGCGCATGCCATCAAACAAGACAACATGTTAATTTCATAGAAAAGGGTTTCTTATTGAAATAGTGGGTTGTATGAGAGTCGACAGTGGATTTTTAAAACATCCACTACATGTAAAGTTTACGCCGATGAGGCTTTTCGTCAAATAAGGGTTATTGCGTCTAGCCCGGCACCGCTATAAATAACAAAATCCAGATCATGTACCGGCTCCAATTCATGCCCTCACTCTGCCTCTTCCGCCGCCAATAGACAAAACCGACCGAGTAGGCCTACCGTAATGACCGTTACAGCCAAATACAACGATACCAAGAATACAGGCCCATACGAATGAATACAAGAATTACAAGAATATAAGCATCCCATCTACGCCAGCCATCGTGGTATGCGCGCTACGTGTCTCCATCTGTCGATCGTAATCAGTTTGGCATGCTGGCGACTTACACCTTTATGTTCGTGGGACTTCAGATTACTGCAAAAGATTATAAATAAAATTGCGATTAATTGTCTAGAACTAAAAGAATTGACACAAAGATTATAATAAATGTACATCAACGGGTATGTTAGGCATTCTACGATATTATATATATATAATATATATATATATAATATACATATATATATTATCTTACTTCTACTCATACTATCATATAACTCACTATATATACTTTTTTACTTACGGTATATATATATATGAGTTGTTTTCTTTCCCATTAATTGTCTACGAGAATGACACAAAAGTCTAGTTACGAGATTCTATGAGCCGATGCAAATATCTGTCTTGGGTTACAAAGAACAGTAAAACGAGCAAACTATATAACCACGATGGTATCGAAATTGCAGACATAAAGAACGTACCTTGCACCACACGACTGTCGTTGCGCAGCCTCGCACGGATTGCACGTTACACCATCGTCCTACACTAATGGCACTTGCGCCTCACTACACTCGCAGCCATCCTCCACAGCTGCCGGTTTATCGCCACATTGCCAGGTGGGACACTTTTATGCACTGGAGAACAGGACACCAAACTATTGTTGAAATATGTTCACACGGAGACGGAGCGTCCAATATTAACTCGAGTCAAGAGCTAATAACACACGTGTGTTTATCTAGCCTCTTAATTCTAGTTGTAAATACCGACAAAGAGGAGCATACATGAATCAAACGCTCTCACCAGCTGGCAACGCCTCTCACCACTAATACGCTTACCGCGAGCGCCATCCGCGTTCTAAATCTCATACGCAGATTGCTACAAACTGTATCGTGCCGCCGCCGTTTATACACTTACGCTGCTGCATTACACCTTGTTCAACAGCCGTGCAAGCGGTCCGGCCATCTTGCCAGTCCTTCTGCATTTTGCAGGCCCCTTGTTTGCAGCGCATCGTGGTCACCGACAGGTTGCAATTGTCACGCACAGTCGTGCATTGCTCACCACAGTCTGCACTTTGTCGCGCGCGCACTGTGCAGGTCTGTCGGCGGCCGCGATTTGCACTGCCATCATGCATTGCAGACCGGCTTAACGGCAAATCATCAGAATCATGTTAAACTCAATATTATATATTTACATGTTTAGTTCTCGTACAAACGTATTTCCCGCCCCATATTAGTTCATGTCTGACGTCAAACAATTTAAAGATG
>NW_014577187.1:730884-739517 GCF_000485595.1 Priapulus caudatus | reverse complement strand
CAGGATCCCCGACAATTACCCCGGACAAGCAGCGTTTCCTCCCGGACAATCACCCCCCGAGAAATTACCCGCCCAGGTCATTTACCCCCGGACATTACCCCCGGACAATCACCCACCGGCACAATTACCGCTCGAACATTACGCGCCCCGAACATCTTACCCGACTGAACAATTACCCCCCGACATTTACCCCCACGACAATCACCGCCCGAGAAAATACCGCGCCGGACAATCACCCCTGCCCCGACATTTACCCCCGGACATTTACCCCCCGGAGCACTTACCCGCGCCCGGCAAACATTACCCCCAGGAAAAGCCCCCCCAAATTTTTGTTCCCGCCCCTGAACTGAGGAGAAAAGAGGCGACGACAGGGACGGGTTAGTGACCGACGCGAGGATAAGGAGGAGAGAAGGGGACGGTAGAGGAGGTAGAGAGGTGCAGGTGGTGAGTTGAGGGAGAAGGAAGAGAGGAAGGAGAATGCCAATGAGGAGGAGGAGAGGAGGAGATACGAGAGCCCTGCCATCGTACCTCCTCCCTCCTCACCCGTCTCTCGTCACCCGACCTCTCAATCCCTCCTCCATCCCTCGCTCCACCTTCTCCCCCTCTCCTCGTTCCACGCCGACTGTCGTCACGCCTCGCACATCTTCTCCTCGCTCTTCCGTCCCACCTCCTCATCTTCCTCATCGCTCCTCCTCCACTACCTGGCCCCAGCTAACTCCTCCCTTCTCTAACCTCCTCTTCATGCCATCTTCTCCCTCTCCCTGCCTTCTCACCAGCTTATCCCCCCCTTCACTCCTCCTCCTTCTCGCCTTCACCCCTCCTCCTCCACCTTCTCCCCCTCCTCCACCTTATCTTTCCCTTCCCTCTTTCCTCGCTTCCGCCTACCTTTCTCCCCCTCTCCTCTTCCCTCCTCCACCTCCTTTCCTTCTCTCTTGGCGCCGGTCGTTGTGGCGCCGACCTTATTGGGCTCGTTTGGGCGTGGCTCGCTCGGCTCGGGGGGGTGCGGCGCATTCTCTGGCTTCGGTGCCTCTCTCCCTCTTGGCTCCTTAGCATTCTATCTCATTATCCTTTTTTATTCTTTTTTTGTCTCCACATGCATTCTACCCTCTCACCTTTCTCTTTCCCTCTTCCTCATTCTTCCTCTATCCTCTTCCTCTCTTTCTCTTTTCCTCCTCAGCCACCTTTTTCTCGTTTCTCTCCCTCCCTGCATCCTGCCTAATCCGCTACCGTATCCTCCTTCCTACTTCCTCTCTCTCCCACCTTCTCTACCTTTCTCTCGCTCCCTCGCTTCTCCTAATCATCCTTATATCCCTACGTATCTCCCCTCTCTCTTCCTCCTCTCTCCTCCTCCTTCCTCCGTCGGATTCCCTCTCCATCTTCACTTCCCTTCCCACTATCGTTCTCTCCGCCTCCTTTGTTGTTTGTCCCTTCCTCCTCCACCTTCCTCCCCTCCTCCTCTGCCACCTTTTCTCCCCCACGTTATCTCCCCTCTCCTCCTCCTTCCTCCCTCCTCCTCCTGCCTCCTCCTCCACCTGCTCTCACTCCTCCTCTTCTCCTCCTCTCTCCTCTCCTCGCCTCCTCCTACCCCTCACCTTCTCTCCCTCCTCCCGCTCTCCTCCACCTTCTCGCCTCCTCATCGTCACACATCTTCTCCCACGTCTCACCCCTCCTCACTCCTACCACTTTCTCATCCTCTCGACTCCTCCTCCTCCTTCTCCTCCTCCTCCTCCTCCTGCCACCTTCTTCCCATTTCCTCCTCCTCCACACTTCTCCCGCAACGATTCCCCCCCTCCTCCTTCTCTCACCTCCTCTACTCATGCCTCCTCCTCCTGTCCTCGCTCCTGCCTCCATGCCACCTCGCTCTCTTCATCTCTAATCTACCTTCCTCTCTTCCTCTCCTCCTCCTCCACCACCATTCTCCCTTCCTCCCTTAGCCACCTGGCCCTCGCTACCTCCTCCGCTTCTCTACCTCCTCTACATCCACTTCTCCGCTTCCTCCCTCCTGTTCTCCACCACATTCTCGCCCCTTCCTCCCTCCCCACCTCTCTCGCTCCTGCCTCCTCTCCTCTCTCCACCTCTTCTCCTCCCCTGCCTCCACCTCGTCTCTCCACCCCCACCCTTCTCTCCTCCATCCTCTCCCCGCCACCTCTCGGCGTCGCTTTCTCCCCTCGTTTCGCCTGTCCTCCTCCACCGATTTGTAGCCATGCGAGGCCATTCGAAAATCGCTCGGCAGAATCGGTGAATGCACGACAATGATGGTAGGCATGAAAAATGTGTCTATTGGCGAGCCCATTAACGTTGTGTGTTTACACACAGCTGGGCCACATATAAGCGATTACTATCATTCACAGAGCAGTACGATGCTACTTCATTCCACACGAAGGTGGAGACGTATATCCGCTTGTCGTTTGCGTGACCGGAAAGAACGCGATATAGAAATTATAAAAAAACGTAATCGACCACGTGACCTCAATTCGTTTCCAACAATGCCGCCTTTGTTACGCAAGAAATATGCCTCGTTTTTTTCGTTCGCCGGTAGCGCTAAACTGTCACAATCGCTGTACCTGCCCTTGGCCAACAGGGGGCGACACAGGTCAACAGCCGACCGTCAACCGCACACACCACACGGACACTACGGCACGCGCAGGCGGCACCGCTACGGCGCAACAGCACGACGACAGAACGCCCTGACAGCACAACCCACACACAAGCACACAACAACACACACAGCCACACACACACACCGCACGCCGCCACGCACGCACAGCGACGCACACATCAGATCTATTCGGCGATGTGGCGACCGATGGTCTTGCGTGGCGATAGTACATCGCGCGCGCGCGCGCAGTATAATTATGGATGGAGCCTGTCGAGAGTTAATGACCAGGACAGCTGCTGTGTGAATTATATTCGTAGAATCGTGGGGCGGTGGATTGCAATGGGCGGGGGGAGGAGGGGAGGGGGCAGAGGTATAGGAGGCGATAGAGCGGTCACTGCGTGGGCGATGATACGCACGCTATCGACTTTTTGTGCGGGTTTATTATAATTTCGGAGAATCGACGCCTTTTATGGCATTCATAATATTTCATATACAATATATGGTGCCAATGTAGCCGCAAGGGTTGAGCGTTTAGTGGCACAGAGGCGTGATATAGGTTTAGAGTACAGCTATAGGTTAGAGAGCATTTATACTGACATTTAATACTAGTAGTTCTCGGGGAAGAGATAGTGAATATAGAAATAAGTTGTGAATATAGAAATCAGTTAACCTTAACCCTAACCCTAACCATAACCCTAACCCTAACCATAACCCTAACCCTAGCTATCCCCAACCCTATTCCTAATTCTAAAATAAAACAAAATTAGCCAAAAATAATAAAAAATAAAATTAATAAGAGACAAAATTCGCCATCAGAGCGGTCACCTAGCGGATCACTATCTCTCCCCTGTGCAAAATTCATTTAATACTAGTAGAGGTAATATGCTTGTT
This sequence comes from Priapulus caudatus, assembly GCF_000485595.1. Taxonomy (NCBI): domain Eukaryota; kingdom Metazoa; phylum Priapulida; class Priapulimorpha; order Priapulimorphida; family Priapulidae; genus Priapulus; species Priapulus caudatus. The sequence continues at coordinate 736,027 of NW_014577187.1, read as the reverse complement.
GTCGTCGACTTCGGTGCTACTGCTGTCGTGTTATCGTAGTATTTAGTTGTTTTTGTTTTCGTCGTCGTCGCCGTCGCCGTTGCCGCTGTCACCGCCGTCGTCATTATCGTCATCGTTCTCGTCGTCGTCGCCGTCGTCATTATCGTCATCGTTCTCGTCGTCGCCGTCGTCATTATCGTCATCGTTCTCGTCGTCGTCGCCGTCGTCATTATCGTCATCGCCATCGTTACCACGATCGCCTTCGTCGTTGCTTGGGAGAAATGGTGAGTTCTTTAATACACTACACGAACGCGCACCGACGCACGCATACTCGCACGTAGACGCACTCGATCGTCAATACCATGTGCGTGCGAGATTCACGTACACACCATGCTATATACCATATCACGTCTACATATCCATTATAACGTGAATTAAACACACGGCAACAACGCCGCGCTCGACCTGCCGTAGAAAACTCTACACATCGTAGATTTTACGACGCGACACACAGAGGCGCAGTTGTGTGATACGTCTGTAACGAGCGCTCGCGCATACCAGAAACATGAGAGAGAGAGAGTCACTGCTGGCCTCATTCTCCCACTTATATGTTATATCCTGCCGTACCTATTATATCCGCTCTTATAACAGCCGAGAACGAACAAGGACGCAAGAATGAATGATGAGACGCAATATCGGCCAGCATATACATAGAATTACGCGTTCAGCCGTGTTGACTTTCATCTGCGCAGCGAGAGTTCATCGCTACCGCGTTAGTGTTTTTAAACAAAAGACTGTCGAATACAGATTCGCGTGTCGGGGGAGTGATTGCGTGTGATTGTGGATCTTCTCTTATGCACTCTGTCTTGTTTTGATAGGTGTTTACGCCAAACCCGAGAAATCGACGCATTGACATTCTCGTAACGTGCTGTTCGTAACGTCTGCGAGATTGATCGATCACGTGATACGCGCAGCCGAGCAGTTCGAACTTTCGTCTGCTCGTTACGCTCTGCAGCTGCGGGTAAACAACCAAATTCTTAAAAGGGGAAAACGCCGAGTTTTTTTATTGTAAGAAACGATAGGTACTTAAAAATAGTCAAGGGTTAATAGTGAGCATACGGGGGGTATTTTAAAACGTTTTAAACTACGATATAAGTGCGTGGTGTGCCGCAGGTATGTGTCACAATCGGATCTGCAGACGAATGACGTCACAACATTCGAGCCGACGCTTACGCCGCGTGAATGCTCCGTGCGTGCGTGTGTGTGCGTGCGTGTGTGTGTGTGTGCGTGTGTGTGTGCGTGCGTGTGTGTACACCATACACGCGCGTAATAATGTTCTAAACGCGCGTTAACTTCACTCCATGCTCTAATATCGGTTGTACCGCTGATCTATATATCAGCAATTTAGCATTTATCAGAGTAGAAAAATAAATCCACGATTAAGCGACCAAAATATACCCAGAATTGTGAAAAACATCGATCAAATAACGATCAAAGACGTGGGAATTTTTTTTTATATTGTCTTTATAAAGCAGATCAATTTCATTGAGAGACTTTCGGAATCGATAGTTCCACTGTTGCACTTTCGGCGCGTAGCCTAGCTATTGACAAAAAAGCAAAACCCAAGAGACCGCTGAAGATAATTGATATACTGACTATTGTGCGGAATATTTTTACATGCGGGCGAGTTGACCACTAGATGACGATGTTACAGCTTGATGACTGTGTTGAAAATGTTGGGGCGTCTATTTCCAGCGTCCTAGGAAAACATATGCTATTTCCAAGTTAATTAAAATCGAAATTTCGGTTTTGCCGCGTCCGGTTGACGTCTATGCCCGGATCACGAACAATTCATTTGTTATTTCCCGGTTCTCACTTCTCAGGCAATTAGAATGGTTTAATCTCGCATCCCTGATAGTTAAACCCCATGAACTCAACCCTTATTGCTTGATCAGCTCACGTTCTACGTCATCGACCCTGCTAAATAATAGAAAGAAGGTTTTGCGTCAGACAATGCTCGCTATGCGTGCAGTCGAAGTATTTTGTCCCACAGAGCGATATGCGCCGGTCGTTCGCGATATTTGCCGATCTGCGGCGATATGTTACCTGGTTGCCAATCGCTGTCACGTGACTACATCTTTAGGTGTTTTGCAACAGGGCGTCCATGGGTAGCAGGCCTGAATCAGCATGGCCCTAAAATTACTTAGAGAGTTTCGGCGCATACACAACATATATACTACCCTTTATATCCTAGCCACAGAATCAAGGTCCAGGTCCGCTCGAAACTTTTGCCAGCTAAGTGGTGCACATTTCCAGCAAGTAGGATTCCATTTCACATCACACACACAAATCATATAAAGATAGCAAGTAAGTATGTAGAGCCATTGATCGTTTACCTTCCACTTTGTATTTCTCCCAGTTATTTATTTATTTGCTTTCCCACGATTAGGCCTATATTTACCGTAGTGATGCAGCCACAGATTTCACAGGTGTCACTCGTCAAGCATGCATCCCGACTCTCCTTATAGTGATAGAAAATCTGCTGTTTATTATATTAGTCATCGTGACTAACGCGCCATATCTAATGTGAAATGCCGCCATGACTAAGAGACGTCGCTTGTCGACGTCCACAGCAGTCAATCGCCTTAGATCAATTATCTGTGATGGTAGTAAATCTCTCATGTTCTTCATCACAGACGTTCCTACAATGTCGTGACAACGTTGCACAATATTTGACAGAAATAACGACAATAAAATTTAAATACCCTGCCATAATTAATAAAGGCTTTACATTAACATATGATATAGCATATACAGATGTTTATTAATTATAGAAAAATATGTCCTAATAACGTTTTTAAAACGTTACTACATAACGTTGTGAGAAGGTATGAGTGTAACGTTCGTGTGGTACGTTTCTGGAACGTTGCTACAACGTTATTCCGGACATAACCAAACTATAACATTCCAGCAACCTTGTGGAAACGTTATGTTATGTTATGTTATTGTTAGCTGGGAGGCCAATTTCCTCTGTGTACTCATGCCAGAATCTATACCCTTGAACGAGTCAATGATCGGCTGCAATTACAGGTAACCTCATGATTCTAAATGTATTTTGCTGATGTTCGGTGATCGGAGTGATTTCTCCCATAATTAGATATTATATATGATATTGTGTTTATACCCTGATTAGAAGCAAGAAGAAGAAGAAGAAGAAGAAGAAGAAGAAGAAGAAGAAGAAGAAGGAGAGAGAGAGAGAGAGAAGTTAATATCTTCACAAGGAGACTCTTGTGTTTATACCCGGATTAGAAGCAAGAAGAAGAGAGAGGTTAATATATTGCATACTGCATTAGATGCAAGAAGAAGAAGAAGGTAAATATACTACATACTGCATCATGCATTAGAAGCAAGAAGAAGAAAGAACCAATTAAGTCGGAAACTCCTGCGTTTATACCCGGATTAGAAACAAGAAGAAGAGAGAAGTATAGAAGTTAGAACGGTATTGTGTCCCATCGGGTGACCAAGAGGATAAGTAAGTATAAGTAATACTACATTAGAAGCAAGAAGAAGAAACAACCGTCGGAAACTTTTCCCCGGGCAGTGCCGGGTCTATATTCGAGAGAGAGAGAGAGAGAGAGAGAGAGAGAGCGAGAGAGAGAGGGGGGGAGGAAGAGGGAAAGAAGAAGCGGGACAAAGCGAGACAGAGAGAGGGGGGGAGAAGAGGAAGAGGAAATATATATAACTAATACTAATATACACACGTGACAACACGTGACTAATAAGTATTCTTAAAACCATAAATCCGTTTTCGATCGAAATGATTTTTGAAATGTATAGCTTCTTCGGCGAATACAAATAATTTACGTATATTAAACAACTGTATACTATATATACGTACACCCACAATAGGCGCATAGAGACGAGGCTTGAGATCTGATTATAGCTTCGACACTTTGCGTTGCCATTTCTAGCGCGTCTCACCAGAATTCCCGCCTCACCTTGTGCGTCAATGCCAACATCCCGCAAACTATCCATTCATTTATTCATTCGGGTATTTCTTTCTAATTCAACCGCTATTTGCAGTTCCGCGGTCCAAACATTCGTTTATATTGCAGTGACGAATAACCATTCGATAAACGAAGCTATAAACTTATATATGGTGCGGGTTACTCTGCGTGTATAGGGAACAGCTAGAGTAGTGCGGTACTGTGGGTGGGCGTGGGGTGGGGGTGGGGAGGGGTGGGGGTGGGAGTGGGGAGGGGTGGGGGTTGGAGGGATGCTGGCGGTGAGCTGCATGGGGTGAGGTGAAGATGGGGGTGGGGGGTCTTAGTGAATAATCGTGAACTAAAAATCAAGACGTGTAGCTTATTAATAAAATATAGAATTAATTCTCGCTGGGTGTGCGCGATTTCATTATAAGATGCGTCTATATACGTCTATATGTTTCTTTCTTAGTCACCAATGATTGCTGTTCCCGCATGCAGAGTATTACCGCACTCTGGCCTTTTATTTGACCCTTAATTAATGTAACTGAACTCTTTATTTCATCAGGAGTACACAATAGGGTATTTTCTATCAATGTATTATAACCCCACCACCAATTATTTACCCCTGACATGATATTAGATAAGAGCGCTTAACTATCGGTTTCATACAAATTTTGAGTTGCCAATATGCTCGTCGTCGATTGGTTTAGCAAAAGGATAACTCTCTGATAGTAGGTGTGTAGGAAGGTGTATAGTTGCTTTAGTAGCACATACGGAGGGGGAGGTAAGAAGTGCAATGGTACGCGGGGCGGCGGCGGCGGCGGGGGGGGGGTTCTAAGCCAGGGGTCCGTACGTAGATAGAAAGTGCCGCTGCTGCCGCTGTTTTGATGGTACGTAGAGGAGCAGTGCCATCTTGTTTTCTTTTCCTTTCTCTTTGTTGCTCGTTCGGTCCACGGTTCGGTCGGCCCCTTGCGTCGTTTGACGGTCACGCTTTGTTTACAGAGAAAACCGGCGGTGACAAGAGGCAGCTTTGAGAACAAGAGATAGCTTTGACAACAAGAACGACTATTCACGTCCGTAATCCTGTCTTTTCACGTCCCTTTATTTGTCATATATATATATATATATGTGTGTGTGTGTGTGTGTGTGTGTGTGTGTGTGTGTGTGTGTGTGTGTGT
>NW_014577187.1:716605-730874 GCF_000485595.1 Priapulus caudatus | reverse complement strand
GAGAGAGAGAGAGAGAGAGAGAGAGAGAGAGAGAGAGAGAGAGAGAGAGAGAGAGAGAGAGATAGTGAAATAGAGGGAGAAGGTTAATTCGAATGGCTCGATAGTGCTACCGCAGCCGCTGCTGTTGCACGCGCTCCCCAGTAGCCATATAACCACTAGCTACTATGCATGTTATCATGTTAATGTTTAGCCTTCAATGTCAGGGTTACGCGAATCCATGTAAACTAAAGCAGACGGGTGCGCGGTGAATCAGAAATGAGCGATGTAACAGCTGGTAGACCCAGATATCACGGCGATTGTGATGAATCCCTGAGCAGCAATGAATATGATTACGTTTAAGATACTGCTACAGGAAAAGGCAACGAGAAACCACATCGTTATGTTCCCCATAATACAAGCTCACCTAGGCAGCTTCCCCTTTAGATTTCAAAGAGAGAGAGATAATTAAATACGTCTAAATGATCGTAAAATGTGGTATCGGTGTAATGTATGATAGAACATTCAGTCATTTATTTCGATCTTAATCTACAAACAATTTTGAGAGTCATTGCTCAGTGAGGTCAAGAAATTATGCTCCTCCTCTACCCTACTAGAGATTTGCTCAGGCTACGGCGCTGCTATCCCAACAGTGATCAATTTCTCCAATTGATTTATCGAGCCCCGGATAAGCGGGCGCGTCTCTTAAACGACGTGTCTTTGAAAATCTTTAAACGTGCTATTTTCACGGGACGAAGAAAACTCGTTTTAACGGAATATACTCGCTGGAAGAAACTTTCTTCTTTCGTGTTGTTAATAGTTCCTTGTTGTTATTAGTTCATTAATAGTTCTTAAGTGAACGCTGTAAAACGATCCTAAACTTAAAAGCAAGCTGACTAGTCTAGTTTTTTTCAGCGGATTTTGAACATGCATGAGCTCGCGAAAAAATTTTAGAGCTAAAACTTACGTGTATTGTACGCTGTGTGCATTCAGACAGTACAGTGCATGTTGTGTAGAGACGATTGCACAAGGTATATAAGTAGATATACATGTGAGATTGGAAATAGGTACGCCGTTTAATCGGGACAACAGCTTAATCTTCATGGTTCCGGCTTGTCCCGATAAAGCGGAGATCACTGCAAGTATGAAGTGTGCAGTCTTTCCGAATTTCCCTACACTGTACATGGATAGAGCGGTAGTGCTCATGACCAGTACATGGCAAAAGAAAAATCATTTTGTTGAAACGGCAATGAATAACCACATACTAACCAGTATTGTGTTATAGAAATATCTCATTCCTATACCTCGTTGTACGATGCCAGTATTGTCCGAATCTCCATACTTAACTGTAGCGTTATCGCATGCATGCCTAGTATTTGTTAAACGGAAAATTAATTTCTTTCATTTACACAAGTAAAGGGCACATATATTACTAATGGCGTGCGATATTAAATTGCCTATTCCCACGCCCGACTTTCACAATTACAAGCATTACATGAGTCATGTAGAATCCCAATCCAGTATCTCTCAGTCTCCTGATTAACGTTAAATGCTATATCCTTCTTAACACCTTAGCGTTGAGCATTCCTCGTTCCACACTCAATAGCTGGAGCACGGGTCGACCCCACCCCCAACCCCATGTTCAACCCTTCCTTAGCCTGGTCGACCCCCCAACCGATGTTCACCCCTACCTTTGCATGGTCAACCCCCCACCCAATGTTTACCCCTTCCTTAGCCTAGACGACCCCCCCACGCGATGTTTACCCCTTCCTTAGCCCGGTTGACCCCCATCCGATGTTCACCCCTTCCTTAACCTAGTCAACCCCCTATCCGATGTTCACCCCTACCTTAGCCTGGTCAACCCCCACGCGATGTTTACCCCTACCTTTGCCTGGTCGACCCCCCACCCGATGTTCACCCCTTCCTTAGCCTGGTCGACCTTCCCACCCGATGTTCACCCCTTCCTTTGCAGGGTCGACCCCTCACTTGATTTTCACCCCTTCCTTTGGCTGGTAGACCCCCCCACCCGATGTTCACCCCTTCCTTTCCATGGTCGACCCACCCACCCGATGTTCACCCCTTCCTTAGCCTGGTCAACCCCCCCACCCGATGTTCACCCCTTCCTTAGCCTGGTAAACCACCCACCCGATGTTCACCCCTACCTTAACCTAGTCAACCCCCCACCCGATGTTCACCCCTACCTTAGCCTGGTCAACCTCCCACGTGATGTTTACCTCTACCTTAGCCTGGTCAACCCTCCACCCGATGTTCACCCCTACCTTAGCGTGGTCAACCCCCCCACGCAATGTTCACTCCTTCCTTTTGACTGGTCGACCCCCACCCGATCTTCACCCCCCCCGATGTTCTCCCCTTCCTTTGCCTGGTCGACCCTCAATCCGATATTCATCCCTTCCCCTCCCATCTCGAAGTCCTGTCAGCCGTTATAGACCATACTAATGCTCTGTTGATGACAGGTGACGCTTGACATTTGTGACATCTCTTTACAAATTCAGTCTTGCCAAAAATGTGCATTTAATCAATTCTCTACTTAACGCCTGTATTCAAAACTAAGCTTTACTGCAGATGTGCTAAAGGAAGCAATCATTTGATACCTGTCCTCCAGCTATATTGCTTTCATCATAACTGTACCCATGTTACTCGTCCCACATTTATTGAGTTTTGCAAAACTCTTTGGCTAGTATCTATTCAACTCTCATTGATATCCTTTTCATATTTTATGAAGTCTGCATCATTAATTTTTTACAGCATAAAATAAACAGAATGCAAACAAATGCCTTGCTTTGCTAACGTTTATGGGAAAAAGATTGATTATGCGCACCATAAGTATAACCACGAAATACTCGTTTCGGCCAAAGGATGGCAGCACCGTACAGTACCCCACCAACATAGAACGAAAAAAATAACTCGAGTAAGTTGCGTAACACCTAATTTATTTATGTAAAATTTAACAGTGAAATTCACCACCCGAATCGCCACCTCAAGTCGTCGTCACGCACGACATCTGCATGCTGGTGCTACTGTCGACACTCCGCACGCCGCACAACAAACATACCCGTGTTTCTAATTTACCACGCTACCACTGCTAATCGACGCCGCCGCGTGAACTGGCCTCCTTCCGGTGGCTCGAGTACTAACTACAATGCTACATGCATGTAAGCTAGACTGCAAACATCTGGAGAAAGCATCGCGCACAGTCGCGTAGAGATTCGTCCATTTAATTTCTCTCGACACTCAGCACTCGATCAGCAAACGATCGTCGCTACTTCGCCGCCGCGACTGTGCGAACCATTTGCCGTTCTTGGTGTTCTCGTCGCGAGACCGTCCCTCCGTCGCATTACGTCGCGGCGACGCCACTTGTCGCGTGATTCCGTTTTGCCGCCATTCATGATTTGCGAGTGAAAACCATGCTCCCCGCCCCAGACGAGCGCGAAAAAATGATGCTGCCGCACATGCGTCGTGGGACGGGGTCAGAGGTCACCCGCCAAAACCTCGTATCACCGGGTAATAACGCACGACAAACGCCGGGTCGTCCGCAAAAATCGATAAATCACTATTCATGATACTGTGCATTCTCCCTATCCGGTAATCTCTAAATCCCCTCCCCCATGGATCAGTGGTGTACGTCGAACGACTCCAAAAATCCCTACTCCTTGACCGCTCGCTCTCCGCTGCCGTAGCAACTGTCTGTTTAGCGCATCGTCGGCATGACAACCTGTGCCTTTGTGTCTGTGGCATCCTCTGCCTTCCACAGCGACGTGACAGTTTTCATCTGTGTGTAGAACTGGACACCCTGAAAGCCAATAAAGAGGACCATGAGACGCGGGGCAGCATACGCACGTGTATGTCCATCATGCACGATGCTATATCGACACGTGCGATGCTACATCATCACACACCGTGCTATTCGATGACACGCTATGCTTTATCATGAACAGCAATGGTACACCTTCACACAGGATGCTGTTCAATGACGCACAATGCACAATTCCTTTCCGCAAACGGCTATATCACCACACTTGACGCTTTTCCAACACCAGTGATATATTATCGTCCTGCTATACTACTACACAACCGTTCGCAGCTGAACACAAACCTTAACCGTGCCAGTCTCAGGATCCACGATCAGTACCCTACACACCACCCCCTTCCCACTTTCCTCTCCCCACAGATAAAAAAATGGTGCTGGCAGTGAAGAAACATGAAAACCTGCGAATCGGTAGGACATTCTCATCCCAGCTCAGCCATATGGTCTCACGACCCACGCTTGGGGAGCATGAGAACACACAATAGAGTGTATAGACCACGCGCGAGCATGAGCATGGCACAACAACAGCACACACAGACAACGCACATGTATGGCACAACAACGGTGCGCGAACGAGCGAATGCTTACTCCTTTCCCGTAGAAGTTGACGTCACCACGGAATGACCCCCGTGATCCTGTGAATGAGAACATGGGCAGCGGCACAGGGATCGGCACGTTGATCCCGACCTGGAACAACACGGGAAGAACGTCAGTGCGAACCGAGAGCGAACAAACAGTGAACAACACCAAGTTACGAGTGCTACTGACCTAGAGTAGCTACGACTGAAGCAGTAGTCGAATGAGAGCTGGGAGAGTCTAGTGGCATGCCCCTCTCAACCAAAAAAATAACAACTTCTCGACACATTTTTCTGCTTTCTCTGCGATTTTTCTGGCAGTTTTGCATTTTCGTATCTGCATTTTTCTTCCGTAACGGAAATTGTATGATCATATCTCCACATAATGTAAGCATTTCTTAGGAACTCTAACATGCGCGCAATGTTTTCGAGGCGATCGCGGTAAACAAAATTCGCCCATTCGACATAAAAGCCGGCTGAATCGACTGACTATGTCGAGGTCAACTAACTACCTAACCGGACGCGAAATTTTTTTCCCCACTTGAGTTCCGGACCACAGCCAATCAGCGCACTCCATTCACTCGACTTCCTCGAAGCAACAATGTAAAATGAACACCACATATCACTAACCCTAACCCTAACACTAACTATAATCCAACCATATATATAAGAACCATATATTACAAAACACTATCTATGGTGGGGCCGGAACTCAAGTGGGGAAAATTTTTTCGCTAACCGGACGGATTTGGAGACTTCAGGCTGCAGATTGGCAACACCACCACCAGCCCTTCTCGGCAAACGCGACGCAGACAGGCGCGCGGTGGCGCCACCTACCTGTCCGACGTCGATCTCATGCGTGAAGCGGCGAGCGGTGGCACCGTTCGTCGTGAAGATGGCCGTCCCGTTGCCGTACGGGTTCGAGTTGATCATGTCGATGGCATCATCGAGGGTGTCGACGGTGATGCACTGCAGCACCGGGCCGAAGATCTCCTCCTTATAGCACTCCATGTCCACCTGCGCAGAAGGGTCGGCGCGAGAGCGCATTTAGTTTAGTGTATTCTGACCTTCCAACTGTTTAATTTTGTCTTTTGTTTTGTTTTTCTGCAGCTGCTGAACTTTGTCAACGACCCTTGCTGGAAACAAGCTGTCGAACTCTACCAACGAAAAAGTGCCATCATCAACACGGTGGCGCCACCTGTTAGAAAGAATTGCAGTCTAAAAACTACATGTTGATTACACTAGCAAAGAATCTAACACATATCATCAAGAGCTCACAAACCTTTTATTGCGGGTTTATGTGCTCTTGATAACATTAAAACGAATTCTCGTCATTTTATCTACGTTAAAGTGGTGAAGTGTATCCTTATGAGCAATTTGCAGTGCATGTGCTAATCTCTGACATTTGTTCATGTATCTTCGTGAGCTAAATGTGAACCATGGGCAGGGACTGCTATAAAACTTATATGCTATAATACATATAACAGAATGGCAGAGACAAATGAGCCACAACGGACCAGGATTCAAAAAAGCCACGTAGATGTAGAAAACAGGGAAGGGGGCCACTGTTAAACAAAACCACAAGTAGCTATGACTATGACTATTATACAGTTATCTCTAAAATGTCATAAACGCGTCGCCAAATGTATAAACTGTACGGCACGTACAAATTCAAAAGTTATGTAATTGTATGTAATATGTATGACTCAAGATGTCCTAACTACTCGAGTTTCTGACAATGGCTCTCCACTGGGTGACACAAAAAGAGTACTATTTTAAACAGTTTTTTGATCGAAAACAGAATTCTTGTCCCACACAGTGATATTAAAATGCTAGTGGTGTTCACAAACCTTTGAAGATGTTTAGATTTGCCTGCCTTCAAATTTCACCTTCAGTGGTGTCTTAGAATTCTCGATTAGAACCAAGACACCACCTGTCTTGACATAAACAGTTTACCTCCTGCACTATCCACTCAGTTATCACCAACAAATCTCAACAAACCACAACGGCAAGAGCAACTGTGACGTTTGATCTTTCCATCTATTGATATACAGTACACAATCTATTATCTATAACCGAAAACCCCCCGAAAACAGTTTTTTTCGTGGAGGTCATCTCGTCTGCACACCAAAGCTCACGTTTGGCTGCAGAAGGTTCACTGCAGAAATATTAATGTGTTTGGCATTAACACTCATACACATTGTACTGTACCGGTACAGCACTTGACCTCTTGAAAACTTGAGTTTTAGTACTGGCTAGTTGCAGGATATATGCTATCAGGAGTTAATAATGACAAACTTGTTTATTCCTCATTATTGTCATTATTAATTCCTGATGCTATGTATATCTGTACTGCAAAATTCCGAATTCCGAAACGTGTCTGTTCCCAAGGGGTTCGGATAATAGACCGTGTACAGTATTTAATTATAATTTTAATTTAGATATATACTTTTGCTGTAATTTGGTTCATGCTACTCATAATTTAGTTCAACAGAGATACAAGCCAACCAACTGCAAACATCAATCTATCAAAAGTTTTCCGGCATCAGGACAGCCACTTACACATACACCTACGACAGTAACCGAGTATTAAACCGCACACGATTGACATTTGAGGTTTAGCTCAAAATTCACCTAGCAACACTAGCAATGAAAAACTAACAAAATGCTATCAATAATCCGAGTTTTTTTCATTTCCGTTTGATAAGATCACCATGAACTAGTACCACCTCAAAACAACCACCACCTCTACGTGGGAACTGAATACCACTTCGTTTCAGTGCAATAGAGTGCAGTGCCTTGCCATATGCCTGTGGTAAACGGAGATGGAGCCCTGGCTGTAGTGTGACCTGCCTGGAATCGCGCCAGCCGTGGTCGAACACGGAATCGTTATCACAGAGATCTCGCCCTGCACCCATTACTACAGCTGCTGCAGGCTGAAGCAGTGCGAAATGAAATGCCTAGCTTAACAGCACAGCAGCAGCAGCAGCCGATGCCGAGACCCATTGTCAGAAACAAACAAACGTTTTCTCTTAGACCGGTCTCAAGAAACATGGTGAAGTCACGCGTTTCTTATACGCAGTGCATAGAGGTCCAGTCTGTGAGAAAAGATTCATGTTGAGACCAATGTTAAGACAGATTTTTCAGGGATTTCCCTCCCCCCACGTGCGTGTGTGTGTGTGTGTGCGTGCGTGCGTGCGTGCGTGCGTGTGCCTGTGCGTGCGTGCGTGCGTCTGCCTGTGCGTGCGTGCGTCTGTCAGCGCAGGCGGCGCTTGCGCGCTTGCTCGCACTCACCGCGACGTTCGTCATCACGGTCGGTCCGATGAAGTTTCCGTTCGGGTATCCGGGCACTGTGACGTCGCGTCCGTCCAGCAGCAAGGTGGCGCCGGCGTCGACGCCCGACTGCACGAGACGACACACTCGGTCCTTGGCCTGCGGTGATATCAGCGGACCCACGTCCGTGCCCGGCTGGCAGCCTGCACACGCGCGCGTGCGGCGACACACCGAGTGAGAGAGAGAGAAAAGAATGCGTTACGGCGCCGTAGGTCGTGCGTACTACGTATGTACTAGTGTGTGTGTGTGTGTGTGCGTGCGTTGTGCAGTCGCTAGCGTGCGTGCGGTGCGCTGCGTAGTGTGCGGATGATGGTGCAGTTGCGTGGTGCTGCATGTGGCGTCGCGTGCAATGCATATGCGTGTGTGAGTTTGCGGGGTGTAACCGTTTGTATATTTCAGCACTAAAACACGTTGTATATTCGTTATTGCACGCATGTACGTGTTTTTTTATGCCGCTGTACATGTGTACTATCTGAACACCTGCCTTCCCCCCTTCACCCGGCTGCTTACCGTGTCAACCTACACCTCTGCCTGCCCATCTGTGTCAACGTCTTCACCCTGCCTGCTCACCCTGTGTATCAAACCTACACCTGCCATGCCCATACTGTGTCGAAACCATCACCACTGCCGTGCTCCCCTGTGTCATACTCTTCATCCGGCTGCCACACCTGTGTCAACCTTCACGCGCGCTGCGCTGCTCACCGGTGTCGAACCTCACGCCCTGCCCCGCACCACGCTTGTCAACCTGTCATACCTGCCTAGCCCACCGTCGTCAACCTTTACACCCTGCTGCCCCCACCGCCCATGTGTCAACCTTCACAGCTGCCTGCTCACGAAGCTGTGTCAACCCTATGTCACCGCCTGCCTGCTCACCGGTGTACAACGCTTCACCCTGCCTGCCCACCGGTCCCAAACCTTCACCCTGCATCCACCTGTGTCAACCTCACCCTGCACTCGCTTCACGCTGAGCTGTCAACGCTTCCACCTCTGGCGCTCACCGGTCAAACCTTCGACCCGGTGTCCTCGCTCACCGTGTCGACCTCACTGCCTGCGTAACCCACCTGTGCAACCTTTCACCCTGCCCTGCTCACGGCTGTGTCACTCTGTCTCGCACACCTGCTGCCCACCTGTGTCAACCATTCATCCCTGCTGCCCACCGGTGTGTCAAGCCTTCACCTGCCTAGCCCACCTGTGTCATACTTCACCCTGCCTGGCTCACATCTGTGTTCAACCTTTCACCCTCGGCCTGGCCCACCTGTGTCAGAACCTTACCCTGTCTGCTCCCACTGTGTCAACCTTCACCCTGCTGCCGCACTCTGTGATCAACCTTCCCGACGCGCCTGCTCGCCCTGTGTTGACCCTTCACCCTGCTGCCCACCTGTGTCAACCTTCACCACTGCTGCTCCACCTGGTGTCAAACCTCATCCCTGGCTCGCTCACCTGTGTCAGACCTGTCACCCCTGACTGCCCACCCTGTTCGCAACCTTCAGCGCCCTATCCTTCCTCATCCAGGTGCACCCTTCATCCGCTGCCTGGCCCACTGTGTTGAGCGCTTCCCTGCTGCGCCACCTGATGTCAACCTCACGCCTCCTGCTCCTCTGCTGTTGACCTTCACCCAGCCTGCCCACTCTGGTCAACCATTCATGCCCATAGCCTGCTCCCCTGCTGTGAACCTTCACCGCTGCTCCGCACCCTGTGCGTCAACTCTTCACCCCTGCTGTCGGCCCACCTGTGTCAACCGTTCCAACCCTGCCTGCGCCGACCTGTGTCAACCTTCACCTCTAGCTGCACACCTGTGTCAACCTTCACTGCCTGCCCACCTTGTGTTGACCTTCAGCCCTGCCTGCCCCAACCTGTGTCAACCTTCACGCCTGCCATGCTCACCGTGTCAGCCTTCACGCCTGCCTGCCCCGAACACTGTGTTGACCTCCACTCCTGCTGTCCCCATCGTTGTGTTGACACTTCACCCTGCTCGCCACCTGTGTTGACCCTTCACCGCTGCCTGCCAGCACGCTGGTCACCACCTTTCATACCGATAAAGATGTATTTTTTGCGGTAATCAGAACCCAATGGACACACATGGATAGGTAGAATATGGTGTTTACACCACTGCCTAGCCCACCTGTGTCAACACTTCACCGCCATCTTACCGGTCAACCTCACCCTGGCACTGCCCAACGCTGTGTTGGCACGCTCACCACTGCCTGCCCACCCTGGTTGTTGACCTTCACCCTGCAAGATGTATTATTTATGGTTTCCTGGCCAGCCTGTGTCAACCTTCACGATGCCTGCTTACGCGTTCAACGCTTCACCTCTGGCTGCCACCTGTTGTTACCTTCAACCCTGCTGCCCACTCTGTGTCAACCTGTCAGCCCTGCGCTGCCCAAAACTGTGTCAGTATCCACGCCCAACCCTGACAGCCCTGCGCTGCCCACCACGTGTCAAACCTTCACGCCGGTGCCTGCTCAGCTGAGTGCAACGCTTCACCTGCTGCCACGCTGTGTTGACCTTCACTCGCAGCCTGCCCACCCTGTGTTGAACGGCTTCACGCCTGCCGCTGCCCACCATGTGTCAAACCTTCACCGCTGGCCTGCCCACCAAGTTCAACCCTCACGCCTGCCGCTCACAGCTGTGTTGACGGCTTACACCCATGCCATGCCAACACTGTGTTCAACAGTCACCTGAAAGAGGTTCAGCACATGCCACTGAGCTGCCATTCCTGTGTCAGCCCCTTTCTTTCACCTTGGTTTCTCCTGCGCGCGTCCGCCCACCTGTTTCGTTGACCATTACAGGACGCTTACGCTAGGCCTGCTCCACCTGTGTTGGAATCGCTCTGTTTCACCAAACGCCTGCTCTGCCCACTCTGTGTCAACCCGTTCACCCTGGCACTGCTTCCCTGGTTGACCCTTGCACCCGCCCTAAAGTCCGCACGGCAATGATAGTCCATACATCATTATCTACCCTCAGCTCCCACTGCCGCCCACCCTGTGTTGAAACCTTCCACTCCTGCCTGCCCACTGTGCCTCACCTCACCCTGCCTGCCCACCTGTGTTGACCTACTACGATACACAATCCTTGTAACACGACCCTTTCGTACATAATTGCCTGCAAATCACTCTTGTGCGTATGACCTTTAATTACAACGCCGGACGTGCCGTAGCCCACATCTGTGCTCGAAGCCTTGCCACCCAAGCCCTGCCTTGCTCGAGCCTGTGTTCCAACTTTCGAGCTCCTGCCTGTCGCCACCTGTGTCAACCTCACCGCCATCCTGGCTCTACCTGGTCAACCTTCACCCGCGACGCTGCCTGCCCACCGCGTCAACTCTTTCACCGCTGACCTAGGTCCCACCTTGTGTGACCTTCACAACACACTGCCGCCCTAACAACTCTGTGTAAACCCTTCACCCTGCTGTACCCACCATGTGCTTGACACTCACCGCTGCACCTGTCCACTCTGTGTCAACATCTTCACACCCTGGCTGCCCACCTGTGCTGACCCTTCACCCATGCCTGCCGCACACTGTGTCCAACCTTTGTGACTTCTAATCAGCCCGCCTGCCCATCGTGTCAACCTCACTCCTGAATCCCTGGCCTCACCTGTGTGACCTTCAGCCGGCTGCCTGCCGCAAAATAAAGCACGGAAAAAGAAAAAGAAAATAAAATAAGCACAAGAAAAAAGAAACCCTGTGTGACGCTTCACCCTATTCCTGTGCCACCCACTGTGTCAACCGTTCACGCCTGCCCTGCCCACCCTGTGATTGAGCCTATCAGCCCTGCTGCGCCACTCGTGTGCAACCTCACCCTGCCTGCCCATCTGTGTCAACCCTGCTCGCGGAGCGATGACCTGCTTGAGCCCAACGAGCGCTGTGTGTGAACCTTCACCCTGCCTGATCCACCCAGCGCTGTGTCAAACCTCCACCCTGCTTGTCCACCTGTGCACCTTTCCAAAATCGCTCTGCCATGCACCACCCTGATGTCAACGCTCAGCCCTGCTGCCACACTGTGTCAACCTTCAGCCGCTGTCTGCCCATCCGGTTCAACCTCACCTGCCTGCTTACCCAGATGTCCAACCTTCACCCTGCTGGCGCAGCCTGTGTCAACCTTCATATGCCTCGCCTGCCCGATCCTGTGTCAACGCTTACCCTGCCTGCCCCACCGTGGTGCAACCTTCACCCTCTGCGCTTATCCAGATGTCAACCTTTCGCACGCCTGCCTGCCCACCTGTCAGTCAACCTCACAGCCTAGCCTGCCACCCGTGTCAACCGTTCACCACTGCCTGCTCCCGCTGTGTTGATCCATTCAACCCTGCCTGCCCCACACTGTTCAAACCTCCAAAACTGCCTGCCCACCTGCCTGTTTGACTCATTCACCCTGCCTGCCCACCTGTGTCAACCCTCACGCAGTAGCTCTGCTCTGCTCCAACAGCTGTGTCCATAACCTCTATTGTCCTGCCTGGCTCGATATTTGTACCAAAAAAAATGATGAAAATACAACCTAGACTGTTTCTTTATATGCCCGGCCGGTACTAGGTAAATTTCGCCGGGTGACAAACAGGAGAGAACGCCAGTATCTGAACAGTACCCTGGGAAATCGTCGTTACGCACAGCCAGAAATACAATCAAATCGGTCACCTTCAGCGAGCCTGTGCCCTGCCTCACCTGTGCAACCATACACTGGCTGCCGCCACCTGAAGTAAGACCGCTTACACCACCTAGCACTTGCCCGCTACCTAGTGTCACCTATCACGCCTGAGCCTGCCAACCTGCTGTCAACCTTCACGCCTGCTGCTCACCCATGTGTTGACCTTCACCCTGCTGCCCACCTGTGTCAACCCTATCAGCCCGCTCTGTGCTCACGCTGGTCAACCTTACACCCTGCCTTGCTCCGCCTGTGGTTACCCTTGCACCCTGCCCTGCTCATCTGTGTCAACTTCACGCGACTCGCTGCCCACCTGTATGCAGCCTTCACGCACCTGCTGCCCTACCTTGATGTTCCAACCTTCACGCCTAGCCTCGCTCAACCTGTGTCAACCTTAACCTGCCCGATGTGCTCCCCTGTGTTTGACCTTCACCCCTGCCTGCTCACCTGTTGTCAACCTTCGTACGCCTGTCTGACAATACACAGCTAGTACGATACCATTATCCAACCTGCATGTCTCACGCTTTGTGTCAACCACTTCATCCCTGCCCCTGCCCACCTGTGAAGATGACTTCGCACACCCTGCATGCTCAAGCCTGTGATCGAACTCTTTGAGGACACGTCCTGCCATGCTCCACACTGTGTAAACCTCACCCTGTCCTTTAGTCCTAACGCATTAGTTTCTTCGACCACTTTCTAATGCAGAAAAACTTCACATATTTTGACCTATCACGCCCCTGTCCTGCTGCCACTTGTTATAAACCAACTTCACATTATCCTGTCCTGCCTCTACTCTTAGTGTCAACCCCATATCACCCTAGCCATGCCCACACTGTGTCAACCTTCACCCTGACACTCTTGCTCTTACCGCTGTGTCAACCTTCACCCTGCGCTGCCGCCCACACTGTTGTTGACCTTCAGCGGCGTAGCCGCCACATTGTTATGACCCTTCACTCACCTGCCTACTTACCTGCATTGACCTTTAGTCGACTCGCTCGCTCCACCAGTTCAGGTATCCACTCCTTTGCCTTGCCAATGAACACAGCAGTGGGCAGAGCCATGCAACGCTGTCCCGCCGCCCCGAATGCTGCTCCCACAAGCTACAAGCCGAACACGAACAAAGCAAGAGAACGTTGTCACGTGTTGTGCAAAATGCCGACGCCCGACGGTTTGTATTATTACCCAACTGAATAATTAAAACAAATTATTTAATTAAAATAATTTTATTAATTAATCAACTAAATTACTCAAATGCGGTCGGATTTAATTTCACTCCCAGGAAGTGCAAACTCCCAGAATTGCTCAGCGAATGCGAGATTAGAGAATCTAATCACAGGCGAACCACACAACGACTGCGCATATCCCGCACTGGGCTGCTTGCGATACGCTGTCACCACAGACACACTTTACTTACTCGTACGGTAGAGTGGCCGCACCAAGGTGAGTGTCGCCTGTGTCACCTGCGCCATACTGCACTATGTCACCGTGGAAGGGGGACACACCTGACTCAACACGGCTAGGACGGGGGATGCGACTACGGCCAGGGATGTGTACCTGGTTGAGAGTGGCTTCCTTGTTGGCGTCCGCCATGATGACGCCGTGGTTCTTCGCTCCCATGTTTGACTGGACGCGCTTGCCCGCCTTCGATCCGCGCTCGTAGATATGCTGACCCTGCGCACAACACACGTCACAACATGAAGCTACAGGGATCCGCGCTCGTAGATGTGCTGACCCTGCGCACAACACACGTCACAACATGAAGCTACAGGGATCCGCGCTCGTAGATGTGCTGACCCTGCGCACAACACCAGACACAACATGAAGCTACAGGGATCCGCGCTCGTAGATGTGCTGACCCTGCGCACAACACCAGACACAACATGAAGCTACAGGGATCCGCGCTCGTAGCTATGCTGACCCTG
>NW_014577187.1:711283-712882 GCF_000485595.1 Priapulus caudatus | reverse complement strand
CGGCGACACACCGGGTGAGAGAGAGAGAAAAGAATGCGTTACGGCGCCGTAGGTCGTGCGTACTACGTATGTACTAGTGTGTGTGTGTGTGTGTGTGTGTGTGTGTGTGTGTGTGTGTGTGCGTGGTGTGGGTGCGTGCGTGTCTATGCGTGTGAGTTTGCGTGGGTGTACGTTGTATATTGTCATGCACAAAACACGTGTGTATATACGGTTAGGCATGCATGTACTTGTTTTTTACATCAGCTGCACATGTGTCTAATCTGATCACCTGCCTTTCCCCTTCACCCTGCCTGCTTACCGGTGTCAACCTTCACCCTGCCTGCCCACCTGTGTCAACCTTCACCCTGCCTGCTCCCCTGTGTCAACCTTCACCCTGCCTGCCCACCTGTGTCAACCTTCACCCTGCCCCGCCTGAGCCTTACAGGTGTCAACCTTCACCCTGACTGCCCCTGTGCTCCACCATTTCACCCTGCTGCGCCACCTGTGGTCAACCTTCACCCCTGCCTGCTCCGTGTTTGAGCTTTCACCCTGCGTGCCCACTCTGTAGTCAACCGTTCACCCTGCGTGCCACCTTGACGTTGACCGTTCACCCTGTCCATCACCTGTGTCCAACCTTCGACCCTGCCTGCTCCCCTGTGCAACCTTCATCCGTTGCCTGCCACCGTGCTCTAACCTCACCTGCTCTGCCCCACCTGTGCAAACCATCCACCTGCCTGCCCATGTGTCAACCTTCACCCCGGCCTGCCCAGACCCTGTGTCAACTTCACCGCCCTGCCCCCGATGTCACTTCACCCTGCCCTGCTCCACCTGCTGATTGACCTTCAACCTGCCTGCACACACTGTGTAACGCTTCACCCTGCTGCTCACCCTGTGTCGAACCTGTCACCCTGCCTGCTCCCGTGTTGACCTTAACCCATGCCCTGCTCAGCTGTGTCAACCTTCAACCTGCCTGCCACCTGTGTTGACGCTTGCACCCCTGCTGCCACCTGTGTCAACCTTCACCCTGCCTGCTCACCTTGTGTTCAACCTTAACCCATGCCGTGCTCCCCTGTGCTTGACACTTCAGCCTGCCTGCTCAGCTTGTCAACCGCTTCACCCTGGCTGCTCACCGGTCGAACCTTCACCCTGCCGCTCACCTGTGCACACTTCACCTGCTGCCCACAGCTGTGTTGACCTTACACCCATGACCTGCTCACCTGTGTCAACTCCACCCTGCTGCCCATTTCTGTGTCAACCTTCACCGCTGCATGCTCCAATGTGTTGACGCTTCACCCTGCATGCCTCCCTCTGTGTTGACCTTGACCCTGCTGCCCACCTTGGTCAACCTTACCCATGCCTGCCCACCTGTGTCAACCATTCACCCTGCCTGCTCATCCTGTGTCACCCTTCACGCTGCCTGCCCTACCTGTGTTGACCTCACCCCTGCTCTCAATTGTGTTGGACCTTCACCTGCACTTACCTGCGTTGACTTGAGTCGACTCTGCTCGCTCCAATTTCAGGTATCCACTCCTTGGCTTGCCAATGAACACAGCAGTGGCAGAGCCATGCACCGCTGTCTCGCGCTCAGAATGCTGCTCCACAAGGCTACCAACCGGAAAC
>NW_014577187.1:702192-710594 GCF_000485595.1 Priapulus caudatus | reverse complement strand
CCGCGCTCGTAGATGTGCTGACCCTGCGCACAACACACGTCACAACATGAAGCTACAGGGATCCGCGCTCGTAGATGTGCTGACCCTGCGCACAACACACGTCACAACATGAAGCTATAACGATTAAGATTCGTTACAATTCACAAAGCTTAATATTACTTATTACTGAACAAATGAGAGATCGCTTTCATTACCGACTAGCCCTGACTCCTCTCAGGAATCACCGAATCGTATTCGACGTTGAGAAACTTACGACATGGTCAGATCCGACGAAGGATATAGCTTTGATGTCGGGGTTGTCGCAGATGAAGTTAACAGCTGTTCACCAAAGAAAAAAAAGAGTAAAAATGCAAACGTATTACTACCACTGTGCACGCGGCGACAAATCCCAGTCGCATCTGGGCCGCCTCCCTCCTGCCTGCATGTGCTCACCATCCACGGAGAAGTGAATCACGTTCAGCACTCCGTCAGGGATTCCTGCCTCCTGTGCTCCCTCCCTCCTCCTCCCTCCCTCTCTCCTCTCTCCTCTCTCCTCCTCTCTCTCCCTCCTCCATCCCTCTGTCCGCACGCACGCTCACCATCCACGGAGCCATGAATCACGTTGAGCACTCCGTCAGGGATCCCAGCCTCCTGTGCTCCCTCCTTCCCTCCCTCCTCTTTCCTTCTCCCTCCCTCCCTCCCCCGCCCACATGCGTGCTTACCATCCACGGAGCCGTGAATCACGTTGAGCACTCCATCGGGTATTCCAGCCTCCCTCCTCCTCCCTCCTCTTTCCTTCTCCCTCCCTCCCTCTCTCCTCTCTCCTCCTCTCCCTCCCTCCCTCCCCTGCCCACACATGTGCTCACCATCCACGGAGCCATGAATCACGTTGAGCACTCCGTCAGGGATCCCAGCCTCCTGTGCGAGCTCCATGAGCATCATCGTCGCGCCGGGGTCGCGCTCGGATGGCTTCAGCACCATTGTGTTGCCGCAGACGACCGCCATCGGAAACATCTGCGACACACGAGACACGTTGAGGTCATTGTAACGCGTGGACACGTTGCGCGTCATCGTAACATGTTGACGTCACGTCGAGCGTCATCGTAACGTGTTGACGTCACGTCACGCGTAATCGTAACGTGTTGACGTCACGTCAGCGTCATCATAACATGTTGACCTCACGCCATGCGCGGCACGGGCGTGCGTGCGTGCCCTAGTACGTGCCTCAGTAATGCCCCCCGGTACGTGAGTAGAGCACGTATGTGAATAAAGGTCCGTGACCTAGTTGTCAACAGGTTCTCGATGGGCCAAGGTTAACAGGTAGAGTGGCGAGGCGAAGGCTCAGTGTGTGTACGGCCCGCGATTGGGGGGAGGCGACGGTTCTGCCGTGCTCCCGTAGACAGAATAATGCAACCATGTTATACCTAATGTAAACCTCTTAATATCACGTTTTCTTCTTTGTTTCGTTTATTGACTGCCTCACATGCTCACCTCACAGTTACGCGATTGATGAACGACAGCGCTCCTATACACACGCTTACTTATTCTACATATTACAATTACACACTTGTGTGCCTCGCGGCATCTCACGCGTCTCGCATGCCTCGCCTCGCGGCGTCTCACGCGCCTTATTACATGGCATCTCGCGCACCTCGCAGCATCTCACGTGCTTTATTGCATGGCGTCTCACGCGCCTCGCGGCGTCTCACGTGCCTTATTGCATGGCATCTCACGCGCCTTATTGCATGGCGTCTCACGCGTCTCGCGGCGTCTCACGCGCCTTATGGCATGGCGTCTCACGCGTCTCACGCGCCTTATGGCATAGCATCTAACGTGCCTCACAGTGTCTCACGCATCTTGCGGCATCTCGCGCGCCTCGCAGCGTCCAGTGCGTCTCGCGGCATCTCGCACGCCTCGAACGTCTCGCACACCTCGCGACGTCTCGCGGCCTCTCGCGGTGTCTCACATGCCTTGTGGCGTCTCGCGGATCTCACTCACCCACAGCGGAATCATCGCGGGGAAGTTGAAGGGCGTGATTCCGGCGCAGACTCCGAGCGGCACGCGGTACGAGTGGATGTCCATGTCCTTGGCAACAGACGGCATCGTCTCACCGAGCTGCATAGACGTGATGCTGCACGAGTGCTCGACAACCTCTGTAACCACGACGACCACGGTTGCCACGACGACCAGGGTAGGCATGATCCCCGAAAAAAAACGGTTCGCACAAAAAAAGACACCGATTTAAAAACGCGTTTAAAATTACAAGAACAATTTTTTTTGCTTGGAAATATCCCAGTTCCTTCTCAAGTGTTTTTTGTCAA
The DNA here is from genome assembly GCF_000485595.1 of Priapulus caudatus. Taxonomy (NCBI): domain Eukaryota; kingdom Metazoa; phylum Priapulida; class Priapulimorpha; order Priapulimorphida; family Priapulidae; genus Priapulus; species Priapulus caudatus. The sequence continues at coordinate 708,294 of NW_014577187.1, read as the reverse complement.
TAAACAAACAAGCGCACTATTTTAATCCCCAAAGTTCCTTACGAATGTTGAGCCCCACGCAAAGACTACCCAGACGGGAACTTTTCGCCATCCCAACGCGAGCAATATTTTCGACGCTACGTCTAGCGCTATGCGGAGTAACTATGTAGTGTTGTGAACATACATCGTATGCAATGTAGTAACTTATACAAGAAAATAAATCTCACTAAGTCAACGTCTTCGTTCATCACTACCCGTGCACGATTAGCACTACGTGGCGCAACTAGGTAGCGACAGTGTTGTGAACGTATATCGTATGCAATGCCGTAACTTATGCATGGAAATAAACCCGACTATATTATAAGGGACGTCTACGTTCGTCACTAACCTGTGTCGACAACAACAACCCCCCCCCCCCGTCCCCACGGCTACACTCACGCAGTCCGCGCAGCACGTCGCCCTCGGCGTCCGGAATCGTCTTGCCCTGCTCGAGCGTGATGTTCTCGGCGATGTGCCGCTGCTCCTGCTTGACGAGGTGCTGCAGGCGGAACATGCACGCCTGCCGCGTGAGGATCGTCGTGCGCGACCACTCGCCGAACGCCTGCTTCGCCGCACCGACCGCCGCCAGCATCTCGTCTCGCGTCGACTCCGGCACGCGCGTCACCACCTCGTTCGTCGCCTGCGAGCGCGAAAGGAAGCAACGTATTAGCCAGCGAGCCGTGCAGCCGTGATTCGCACGGTCAGTTTTGAAACTGCACGGCCAAAAATGTGTAGCACGGCCTAAAATATTGATCTCACATTTGTAAAATTGCACTCCCAAATATTTTTTCTGTACTTCCACAATACTCATTCCTGGCTAATACCCTGAAAGGAAGCGCGTATTTCATTATCGAAGTCGAGCGAGCGGCAGGCCCCCCGAGAGGTCGGCGTGCGTGCCTGCTCTCAACGTCACCTGTAACCACTCGCGGCCCTGGCAAAACAGTGAGTTCATTTCTAACCCCGAAAGTGGCACTTTTTTTTAAATCGAGCAGCAGCTAGCGGTGGTTTCGCCACCCCCGTATATTAAACTTTGGCCGTAAATATAATTTGTATATATAAATTATAATGATATTATTGGAACAGCCCATGTGCACGTGGCTCGGCTGCTTGTGTTACTGTTAGCATATGATATATCTACACAACTACTGGGGTTCGACATTACGGGCAGCAGGCAGCAGTTTTGCTGCCTACAAGGGTCAGTTTGCTGGCTGCTCTCAACGTCAGCAACAAATACCTGCTGCCAAGATATATTCGCAATAAACCACAGTAAAAGCAGCAAAGATTCTGCCTGGGTGGGTTAATATGCTGCCTGGCCTCGGCGGTTTCCCCTCAACATCAGCGGTAACCACTCGCAGCTTGGCGAAACAGTTCACTTCTAACCGCGGAAGCGGCGAGGACACGATAGCTGGTCACGTACGGCCGTGTTGTGCGGGAAGATCGGACAGACGGTCGAGAGGGAGACGTGGTTTAATATGTCTCTACACGCCGAGCAGCAGCAAGAAACTGAGAGACTCCTGTCTGCCCGTTGTTCCTTTTCCTATAGGGCTTGCTCTACTCCTTCCTCCCTCTCCCCCCATGTAGCGGCTCCTACTTCTCGATCAACGAGAAAGCCAGCGCTGGTCCCCTGTCGACCCTTCGTCCCAGTTTATCCCCCCCCCCCCCCGAGCCATCACAATTCCCATTCTGCATACGAAACTATGTTTTCGCCGACACCCTACAATCATATCTTAGTTTGCTTTCCAAAACCGATTACGTCTCCATTTAATCCATTACAGAGGTTTTCCCAGGGAATTTCACAAGGCACGCTGGACCATCAGGCAATTCACCCCCAACCGCTAAATTACGCACGTCATAAGCCGCCCCTATACATGGGTAAATTCTATCAGTTCGGAGATGTTCAACCGCATATATGTATATAGAGTTATGCTCTGTGTAAGACAGAGATACTCAGAGTAGGTTAACACCGTGTGAAAATATATACATATTGAAATGGCATGCACATCTGTAGGCTAGCTATCATATATCTCCTGTGAGATAACCAATGACTGGCAACACACAACACAAAGACACGTACGTACACATTAGAAATAATCACAGACACAAATGCACACGCATTTCACTGCGTTAGATTAAATCAAATCGTAAATACAAGCTACTCACAGGGTTATGAAGATCAATCCATTTTGTTGCTTTGGATTCAATAAATTTTCCATTGATGAAAAGTTTTGTAGTAGGCTGAAATAGATATTATACCACATAAATTACACAGGTGCATGCATAACATAAAAGAAACATACATGATATCGAATCAAATGTTGCATAAAGATGAAGTGTGATTGTTTACTCTGTATTTTTCATCAAAATTTGATTTCATTCTTTTTGCTGCACCCTTGTGCATCTTTTGTAATTTGTTAGCAAACTTTTTCTTAAAACATATGAAATGTGCCTATATGGTAATTTGCTCTTTATGTGTATATATATATGTTGCTCTTATTGCCTTTCTAGTGGTTAACTGAAGAAATGATAATGAGTGATGTGTGTATGTATTATCTATTGTGAAATTTTGTTTTATTATTAAAAATCTAGTTGCAAGGTAATTATTTTTATTACACCTTTTCAATAGTACTTGCAGTATAGGTTAATATAGATCCAAGGTCCAGGCACGATAACCAATGTTCTGCTTGTATAAGATTGCTAGGACCATTATAAATAGAATATGGCTATCTAATCTGCACTGTTGGATAACAAAATAATAGCTCACGCCTTGAGTGATTTAGAACTGTGCATAACATCACCGCCAAATTCATATTAGTATTTATTAGTTTGTACCATTTCACCATACCTTACCTAACAGAATAGATTTCTTAATGTTTTATATCAATAGCTCATGCAACTAAATATTCGGTCCCAGTCTACACACAGTTTGTTCAATTGCAAAAATATAGTAAGAGTTTACCAAATGTATGTGTGTACTGTATGTTATAATATGAGTGACCAGACCATCAAGTGTACGACCTAGCAAACTCGCAAAAATGCAGTTCAGAAATCTGTTTTACACAACACTATAGTGGTTATGCTTTAAATTATTAACAGCAGCAGATGAATGCACATGATTTTTAATTGAGCTTTTACTAATAACCAGCAATGAAATTGGAAGTGCTTACATGAATTAGGAACATATGATTACGTACTTATAAATAAACTACACAATGTGTCAGTTATTCTAGTGCACGGCGTTAAGGCCTATTTACACGATGCGTCCTAGACGTACGTCTAGAACGTACGTCCAAAACGCACCGTGTATGACAATGCAAACGCAATGTCAAAAGAAATTAGAACATCCGTCCTGTGCATCCAATATCGCAAGGGTCATAAAATCATGTCGTACCGCATAGTTTACACGGTGCGTGTAAATACGCCTTTAGATAGCAATATATTCTATCAGTAAGTTAAACCTATTTATGAGTGCTTTTCAAGCATGCACAACAAACTCTTGACCTTTTGCTATTTCATTACTACAAGCAACAGTTTTTAGAATGCTCATGTTGCAATGTTCATTGGTCAGAGCTACCTGTGAATCACTCCAGGAAGACAGGTAAATTGATAACTTTAAAAAGTGAGCTATGCCATTATAAGTATTATCATCTGTTGTTATTCATTTTCATGTTCAAGGTTCAGTTGTTACCTATATTGTTATTAGTTAAATACAGTACAGCGATTGTGTTAAACCATTTTTAATATAGCAAATTTATAACGTTGATATGCAATATGTAATTTAATATGCTAAAAGTTATGGGATACACTTGTTTCTGATTTCAAGATCAACACTCCACTGAGTGACGCAGATGGGGTCGTTGTCGTATCAGGTACTACATATATGTATCCGACGTAGTTTTAGGTTGTTTAGTATTATGTTTATATTTTTATATAAGGTATGTTTAGGGTTAGGGTTAGGGTACAGTTCTGTAGCACAAGTCTGGTACACTTTGTGTATACATATATGTACTTCGGGTACATATCTGTAGTACCTGATACGACAACGACCCCTTGAGCCTGAGTGACACATGCAGGTAAATCTCATCTTTACCAAATCACCAATCTCATCTAGGTATGCAAATTAATAAAGTTTGGCAATGTAGAGACTTAAAGCCTAGGACACACTGTGCGATTTTCTACGCTGGCCGCTTGCGATCGATAAATACGGTGCCGGGTCCGCGTGGTGTGTCCGGTCTCACGGCAGCGTATTTCGCACGCGATCCCATACGCCCGGCTGATCGCTCGCATTCAACATGTTGAATATTTCCGCCGGTTTTTCATCGCTCGCTTGCCGTAGCATGGCGCATGCGCTTGCACCAGGCCGGCCCAACAATGAATCATCGTGTTCGATACGGCGCTTGCTTTTTAGGGCAGCCAATCAAGTGTAGCAACGAAAGCTAGGAAAGCCGTTACGAGTAGTTGGAGCACGTAGATAAATAATGTAACCCAAACCGGCAAGAGGATAGGTTAGCAAAGTGGTGCCCTATCGCCTTTCTGGCGAGGAATGCCCGAGTGAATCACTTTCGGGCCGGCTTTGCTGGTGCGTTTTTTCAGACCTACTAGAACTTCCAACTGGGTTTATTCTCAACAGAACGCTTTCTCCGCTATCTGGGAACTTACTATGTATCGGCAATACTCTGTATTAAACTAATATAGACCTGTTGCAAAAAATTCGAAGTGGACCGAGCGGCGAATATACTGAGCGCGCGATTGTCTGTTGACTTGTGACCGTACTTCGGTTTGAAGAGTGCATGGATTCAGCCGACGCAATTCGGAGGGCGGCTGCGTTCTGCCGATGCGCGTATGCGAATTGGGAAATGGCGTAAGCGTCAGGAAGGTCAACAGAAAATGGCGCTCAGTATATTCGCGCGGCTCGTCACTTCGAAATTTTTGTAACAGGGTTATGATTAGTTTAATACAGCGTGATTGCGATACATAGTAGTTCCCAGATAAGGCGGAGAAAGGTTCGTGTTGAAGAATAAACCCTCAGTTTGGAAGTTCTAGTATCTGAAAACGGCACCAGCAACACCGCCCGAGGTGATTCACTCGGGGCCATTCCTGGCCGCAGAAAAGGATAGGGACACGTTTGTAACCCTATCCCTCTTGGGTTTGGGTTACATTATTGGTCTCTATTGGACAGCCGTACAGTGTGTTCAGCTGTACGCGCAACTGGTTAAACGGCGTTCTAAAATCGTGAGCGAGGCATATAGCGGCTTGCCGGGCAGCGTACAGAATCGCTAGTGTGTCCTAGGCTTTAAAAAAAAAAACTTAATTTTCCCCCTGGTGTCTCAGACGTCAATATTAAAACAGCCATAGCCTACTACTACTAGTACTACTAACTAGTACTAGTACTACTTTTACGTATGACTTTACTTACAACGGATGCAGCATAGAAACGGACGCCACTGAGCGAACCAAAAACCTAAAAAAGAGAAAGGGCTTACAATTTTATGTCACATCTATACTGTATTTTTTGACACAGCACAAGCGGCATTAATTACATTCAATGTCATAAACTCCAAACATGAACGTTACCACTACCAGCGTGCCTGGAGTTGATAACATGTTGCCTGCTGTTAAAATTAAAATTACAATAAGAAAGCATGCTCTTGCAGCCATGACAGTTTAATAATGCATTTAAAAGCAACAATATACGACGTTTTGCAAATAATAAAACAAAGTTGTAAAAGTAATGGAACTAAAATATTTACGAAATACCTGCGGCTTTCCAAGAACAGCGCGAGTGAGAACGGTAGCCATGATGATTCCACAATCGCCCACAATCTCGATTTGTTACGCGAGATCATGCGAGAATGTGAAGATGGCCTCTCCCAGTGCGGGTAAATCAATTTTGTGTTGATTATGTTTGTACGATTGTATTTAACAGAAGTAGCTATAGAGTTTGTAGTTTACAAATTGTTTGAATTAGAGATTAAAGAACATAGATTTATATGTGTACGGGGTATATATTTGATGGATATTTTTATATTCTATTGACATTCTTATGTTCTGTGTTGTCATCATTTGAATTCATCGCTGCATGGCATT
>NW_014577187.1:697666-699099 GCF_000485595.1 Priapulus caudatus | reverse complement strand
CATATATATATATATATATATATATATATGTTATTATGACCATTAATGACATTAAAGTTGGGAACACTCCTAATGGAGTATCACCCTAGTATATCTAGCCCTTCGCTCCGTCACAGGGTTATAAAGAAAAGTAAGGCGAAACCATGTATGAAATGCAGAATCAGAATGCACACTCACTCGTGCCGCTGCTGTCTCAATTTATAACTATGGCTGTAAATTTTGCTCATACGATCGCTTGCATTTGATAAACAGCCCAATTTGGTCAAGTTATGGTGAGTTGGGGTTGAGTTTAGAATGGCGGGCTAAAGCCACACGTTTTTTCCTGTTTAGTGTTCTTTTTACTGTGTTTTATAGCTCTGTGACAGACCAAAGTACTACTCTGTCATAGTTATTCTCATACATACGCTCACTTCACCACACTACATATGTAGTACAGGGTGAGAAATTAATGTTTTCACCAAGCAAGTACTTGCTGCCAGAGAAAAGGGCCGGCAGCAAATAAACCCACCCAGGCAGAATCTTTGCTGCTTTTACTGTGGTTTATTGGGAATATATCTTGGCAGCAGGTATTTGTTGCCGACGTTGAGAGCAGCCAGCAAACTGACCCTTGTAGGCAGCAAAACTGCTGCTTGCTGCTCGTAATTTCTAACCCCAGTAGTTGTGTAGATATATGCTAACACAAGCAGCTGAGCCACGTGCACATGGGCTGTTCCAATAATATAATTATAGTAAATATACAAATTATATTTACTACCAAATTTTAATATTTGATTACTCTATTATCTGTATCACATAATACTTTCACATAAACACCATTGACATACTCCTCCACAGAATGCCACCTAAATGAACTCGGGCCAATGTGTACAAAATCACAAAAGGATTGAGCAGGTGGGAAAGCCTGAGCGACAGATTTGCAAACCGCTTAATACCCCCGCTTGCTATGTTACAAACTATCACAGTACAAATACACAAACAAGCACATCCAACTTTGTATCTGCCTGTAACCCAGTGTTCACTCATTCAAATTGCCAGCCCTTACAACTAGGTGTAACTCTATTTACCCAGAAAAATGCCTCAATATATATACTTATAAAAAGTTGTGTTTCCATGGTAGTGTAAATGAGAGTAATCAGTAGTAGTTAATGGGTAATGGTGGAACACTGCATTCTGGATTAACTGCGTTTCTGAGCTCTAAGGCTAAGCTGAGCCTCGTTACTAATTTGCTAGCCAAGCCAGGTACGTTGAATGAACTTTGTGGCATACCAAATAGTGCCGATACAGATTTTTGCATTCTACAGATATTTACTGCCATATATACATTGCCACAGAGAGACAATATTTTGCTGGATTTTGCGAGATTTCTCTGGGTAAATAAATAAGTTGTGCCTGGTTCCTTCTCCTCCTCCTCCTCCTCCTCCTCCTCCTCCTCC
>NW_014577187.1:665845-696897 GCF_000485595.1 Priapulus caudatus | reverse complement strand
TCCTCCTCCTCCTCCTCCTCCTCCTCTTTCTCCTCCTCCACCACCTTTTTCTCCACCTCCTCTTCCTCTTCCTTCACCTCCTTCTCCTCCAACTCGTGAATATTGAGTACTCAGTTGTGGGGAAACTAGTGTTGGGCAATAGGTCCAGCTCACTAGTAAAATCTGGCAGACCTACATAAATAACCACCTTCTGTCTGACAGGTCCGACAAATTACGGGTTCTCCACTTGAACTCTGCTTTATACTAATATGACTTGGTAGTTATGCTAATAATATTTTACAAGAATTAATGTAAATGTGGCCACTAAATAAAAGGTTTGTGTACTGTGTGTATATGTTTATAGAGCATTGTTTTCTCTATTGCAGCAGATGACTTGGAGCAGACATTATTAAGTTTTGAAAAACTGGACCGCTCTTCCCCAGACCTGTGGCCAGAAAAAAGTACGTTAATAATAATAAACCCATGAAATGTTACTATATATAGACTGAGGGCGAGAAAGAGAGAGAGAGAGAGAACGAATGGCGTAGAAATGAGTTTTTGTTTAAAATCATTCAAGAGATCTTATTTTATCCATTAGGATTCAATAATTCCATTATTTACCTTTATTGGCAGAAGAAGAGAAGTTATGTTTTGCTTCTCCATTGTTATATATTTTCATTTGTTTTTTAGTACCAGGAGTGTCAGAATTTGTGGCAAGCCATAGTGTGAGTATTATATCACTAAGTGACATTTAGTGATTTGCCATAATAGAAACAAAATTCTGTTTGACGAATGTCATCATAGATATTCTACTGGCAATAATGTGAAATGATTCACTGAGATAACTATATGTGATTGTAAGTGCAGCTATGCAGCTAGTGGTATAGTTTTTATAAGGAACTGGCTCTTGCATTTGTTATTTTAGCGCACATGCACTCACGCACGCACGCATATATAATGAGAACAGATATATGGACTTTTTTGAATAGTAATCAGTAAGTAGTCAATGTGTACAATACATGCTTTTCATCTGCTATTGCAGCCTTTGTCTGAGCACTGTACCCCACCGAAATGGCTGCAGGATATTGACGAAGACGACATCAATATGTTGCAAGGTACGGGCATAATTTGTGTATGTATGTGCGCGGGCGTGGGTGTGTGCCTGTGCACTTACGCGTGTGCATGTCTGCATCGTCATCTTCTCGTAACATCAACCGTTTGTCCCTGCCTCCGTTCCTAAGCTGAAATACAAGAGTCCGTTGTCACAAACCTTATAAATATAGTTATGATGCTATGAGTCTAAAATGCCCAAAAAAATTAAGTGAAGTGTGATGTAAAAGTTGTGGCAAGCTATAACTTATAATAGTCATAACTTATTGTATTAACGTATGGTTTTTCTGACAACACCCTCTTTGCAAGTTCCTAAAGGTGTGTTGACCAATACCACAGATTAGCACATGTACTGCAAGTTTCTAATGAGGATACACTCTATACCACGTAGGCAAAATGACAAGCAATCTTTTTTTATATTGTGTTTTAGCATTTTGCTAGTATAATCATGCTGTGACTTTTAGACTGCGATGCCTGCTAAGAGGTGGCGCCACCGTGTTGATTATATTTTCGTTGTAGAATTCGGCAGCCTGACACCAGCAGGGCTGATTGACAAAGTTAAACAGCTGCAGAATCTTGCATACCAGTTAGGTCTGGAAGAAGGTAGTTATAGTATTAACATGAATTTTGTTAACATCACTTAAACAACTTAACTGTAGTGGAAATGTTCTACTCTTTACTATTTAGGTGTTCTAGTAACTATTATTGTGAGTTTATCATGCGCAAATCTCTGTTTGGTTTCAATGCTATCACAATTATCCGATGAAAGATATAAATGTAATTTCCATTATATGTAACGTGCATATTGTCATATAAAAGTCAATTGATATGAAGGTTGCCACAGATTACGTACCGCGTTTTATCAGAACTGGCTCCGAATCACGGGCACCTTCTAACACCAGAGGGAGTCACACGTGTTGTGTGGAAATTTGTCAGCAGTAATTTTCGGTGTTGGCAGAAAGATGCGATATGATATGACTACTAGGCACTTTATTATTTTTTTTTTTTTAGGGTTAGGGTTAGGTTTTTTTTTTTAAGTGCCTAGTAGTCATATCCTAAGTGCCTAGTAGTCATCATATCGCATCTATCTGCCGGGTGCTAATTTTCACTCCTTACCAAGTGTACACAAATAAAATGAATATATTATAGCATGACGATTCTTTTTAGAAATTTTGTTATAAAAACATTGAAAGCATCTATTGTATGTATCATTGTCAGCTTATTGTATAATTCTTATGTTGTTATGATATTTATATAAGGTTATGATAATTATATTTCTTTCAGCTCGAGAAATGACCAGAGGAAAATTCCTGAACATCCTTAATAAAGGCCGTGTCAAGAAGAAATAGATGACGTTTACTAGATGTCATCATAACCAGTGCATTACTTCATACAGTATTTATCATTATACAGTTGTTTGAGATTTTTTTGTATAATCTATCACGTAGTGCATTAAATTTTTTAAATGCTAGGGTTACATCTTAACAGGGAATGGATCATAGGTAGAAGTGAACTCGACCGGGCACTGAAACCGTTTAGGATAGGTGTTATTGAAATTTACTTGATTGATATTGTCACGTGTTCTAGTAATGCTGACTTTACTATATGACGTTAGTGACCAATTCATTTTAAGATGTGTCTCGTTTATTCACACTGAAATCTAATTGTACAAAACATTTTGCATGTTGAGTATGTTTGTTTCTTAATGTGGGAAAATACTTTATATGTAAAAATCATGTTAGAGTTACAAGTCGGAACCTTCTATAACAAGCCTAGGCGGTGCCCTGTGTTGGCTTTTATAGAGACAAGAGGATGTGACCCATATGCACTTCTCTCGGTGCAGTGGGATACTGGACAATAGTAGGGCAATCTTACAGTATTTACCTGCTCATGCTCGTTAGCCCAGCCTAATGTGTCATAGCTTCCTTTTTCCCCTTTCATCTTCTTCACCTTCTTATCCACTATCATCTTCTTCATCATCATTATCATCATAATCTTCTTCTTCTTCTTCTTCTTCTTCTTCTTCTTCTTCTTCTTCTTCTTCTTCTTCTTCTTCTTCTTCCTCCTCCTCCTCTCCTTAATCCTTTTTGTTGGGAGTACATGGCGCTATATGCTAGGAGTTGCATCCCTGCAGAATGTTATTGTAATCTGCAGACGGTGCTTTTAGCATTGGAAAGTTGACTTATCAGTATCATTCTTTCATGACTATTAATTCGGTTTGCACCCAGTTTTTTGTATGTTATGTATTTAAATGTTTACTGTTGTACAACTCGTCTCGCTGTGTGTATAGTTTCTTTATCATAATATTAAATAAAATGTTATAGCGTGACTTAGAGCACGAGACCTATTGCCTCTCAGTGCGTTTGTATTAATGAAATTGGCATAATAAATTCAGTCGAATTACTCATTAGTTTTATGGCTATGACTATCTCTGTTAATTGAATTTATACGCGCGTGAAATAGTTTTTAAGCTCGCCTAAACTGTATGACGATAGTAATTGAACAAGGGTTCCGTATTATTTGCTGGGACAGCTGGATAGACAGCTCTAACGCGTGTTCTGCGAGGCGGTGCTAGCTTGTTAGCCACGCCCACTTACCCGACTGAATTTCCTGATTAGTCGAGCCCGGCATCACGTGTCGATGAGGTAATTTCTATAAACAAACTCCGGCTCGCGTGTACAGTCATAGAGCAAAGCCGGCGACCCGTCTGTGAGTGAGTGATTTAGGTGCAATTTGCGAACAACGACTGTCCGTGTGTTGAAGAGAGTGCGTGAAAACTAAGCGACGAGCGATCCCAACCTGATTTCCTTCTTTGTGGTGTTAAACGCCTGAAAGAAGACGATCAACTAGTGATAAAAAATATTCATGTTAACGAATCTCCACACTCTGTTCAGACTGTTGTTCTCCCGCGTCGAAATGACTACGAAATAGTTCGATTAGAGAGCAACGCACGAAAGAGAGAGGTAAGTGTTTCGTGATGTCGCGTGAGATGTGCACACTAACTTGACCTAGTTTATCCTTATACTCATCGCGCTGACAGTGCCAGATAGAGTAGCACCTGGTATTCTGCGCGTGCGTCATAGCACTCCCCACACACACCCGCTTGTTATTGTTGGGGGGGGGGCGGATGTCGGTTACGTTTACCGATTAAAGATGTAAATGTAGATATTTCGTAGCGAAATTTCGCGATGACTGTATTTACCTCGTATAGATATGCACCCCGCGTAAAATGAGGGGACGCGTTTCGCTCGCTGCAAATAAATTACAATGGGGACGATGTGGCCCCTGGATGTGAACTGTGCATGTTCATGCAAGTCTCAGCCGAGGATTGCGCAATACTGACAATTGCATTGTATGAAATTGCATTACAATTGTATTGTTGTGCGCGCGTGCGTTGACAGTTCCTAAATACAGGTTAACAGTGCACGTGCGTGTAATCATATATAATAATGTTTGGCTGTGTGTCGGTTACCATGCTAATTTCTTGTCGTAAATATTTATTAAATGAGTAGGCGATGAATTCGTTAGTCTCTGACGAAGCTAGTTATTATGATCATATTTTTAGACGGTAGACCAGGATATATATAATCTCACTGTCCACGCTACTTGCGAAACCAACGAGTGATCATGGAAATAGAATAAAACCAGAATAAAAATACGAGAAATCAAGTGAAATCATAGCACTCTTTCCTTTATTGTTGTTTGTGGATATAGTAGGATTACAGCTCCAGGCGGCATCTATTATAACAGACCCTACTACATCCTCATATTTCGACTGTTTTTCAACTCGCGTTCTCGCGTGCAAGCAGCAACGCGTGGAATATTGTAATCGCCGACACAGTGAGACGCGGTGACTAATCGTGACCTCGTGTGTATCATGGTAACCGACCCTATCATAGAGTTGTTAGGATACACGGCTGACGACGATGATGCGTGTAGGGTATACACGCGCTCTGTGGCAGCAGCACCAGCAGCACCTGCACCACCATCAGCAGCAGCAACAGCAGCAGCAGTAGCAGTAACAACAACGGCAACAGCAGCAGCAGTAGCAGCAGCAGCAGCAACAACAGTAGCAGCACCACCACCATCGGCAGCAGCAACAGTAGCAGCAGCAGTAGTAGCAGCAGCAGTAGCAGCAGTAGTAGTAGCAGCAGCAGTAGCAGCAACAGCAGTAGCAGCACTAGCAGCAGCAGAAGCAGCATTAGCACTAGCAGCAGCTATAAAACCACCACCACCAGCAGCAGCAGTATCAGTAGCTGCTACACGGTCGCCGATGTCGCGTAACTGTCGTGACGCGTGTGACAACGCTGGCGTCGCGTCGCGGACAAGAAATAATCGGCTTTTCATCGGCATGCATTCGCGGATCCGGTTGGCGCGCGGCGGGTGAGCTTAGTTCGGATACGCTATAATCAGATGCATGATGACCGTGCTCCTCATGCGCGCACTGCGGGGAGCGTGGTGCCCGCGGCGTCAACACGGCAGGCTGCCTCAAAATGATGCGCCACACGCTATTGTAGCGCGCGGACACGGGGGAGGGGGAGGGTTGTCGAGAAAGCTACTATGACCGGACGCACTGTGACGTGGGGGGGGCGGCTGTGACGGGGGCGGCTGTATTGGGCAGCCGTGAACGCGGGAAAGCAGGAGTGCATGCTTGTAGTAGGTGAGATATACGCGGTGGACCGCAGCCGCGGCTCATGGAAGATGTAATCATCATAAACTAATATATTATTCACACGCATATACTAATATATATATATATATATATATATATATATATATATATGATATATACGCAGACACGCACGCACGACGCATGCACACAAGCTCAGCCACGCATACATAAATTCGTGCGCATTCGCGTACGTAAAGTTATCGTGTGAGGATGTTATTGTCTCGCCGGTGCCGTCGTGCCAACCCCGCCGTGGTAGCTAGCTACACGACCCCGCCGCGGTGCCGCGCGACCCTGCGTGCTGCCGCACACGCGCGCGCGATACACACGCACGCGGCATTTGCCGCTGCCGCCGCGGCTGCTGCCGCTGCGGAGTCCCGCGCTAGCACCACATCGCCGCGTCTGCTGGGCCGGACGCGCACGCGCACACCAGCCCACGTCATCTCACGCACGAGCGCCTGCGCGCCGATTTTTTTTTCTGCGCCGATTCACTTTAATCAACGAAAATGGATAACGTTCTCGTGCTGCGGGCGAAGGTCTCGCGGTGATTAGGGCGTGTGTGCGCGCGCGTGTACGTGCGCGCGCGCGCGTGTGTGCGTGCGTGTGAGTGAGGCCGATGACGTTAAAGAAGGAGGGAAAGGGGGAAAGAGAGGCGGGGTGAAAGTGCACCAGGGAAAGGGAGAGAGAGACGCGGAGAGAAAGTGCCCGAGAGAAAGGCAGAGGTGGGAGAGAGAGCGCGCGCGTAAGAGAACCGGCCAATAGAGATAGGGAAAGACAGACAGACAGAAATTGAAAGGAAAAAAGAAAGAGAGGTTGGTATAGGGTGGGGAAGGGTGTGTGGGTGCGGGATATGGATAGAGGCAGCGCGAGACAAAGACAGTGAAATGTTTATTACGCGAAAGTAGCGTATTGAATATTGAAAGAATAATACGTGTATATTGGAAGAATAAATATTACACTCGACCACACGTCGCACAAAAATGTCCAATTTGAACGAGATAGAAGAACCCTGACCTCTATTGCATGTTATAAGCTCGATTTGCATCTTGTATAAACAAAATACGGACCACGATAAATCGCACAAGCTAACCAAACAATGCTGATTACATTGGCGTTTGCATAGGGATTAGGGAGGCGAAAATAACAAAATAACACCCGCGACTCACTCGTGAAATCAAATCCAGACGCAATCAACCAAAAAAGGCAATAAAGAAGCGATTGTGCTGTCCCGAAACGATTTTTATTGTGATAACATTGTACTATTCTGTTAGAATAAAAAGTGTAGCGTCCCTGGTTGGACTCGAACCAACAACCTTTCGGTTAACAGCCGAACGCGCTAACCAATTGCGCCACAGAGACGATGTGTTTGTTTCGCGCTTCTTCTATGCTTACGTGCTGTGCAACAAATTCCGGACATTGACATTTGTGTTTGTGAAGATATATGACTGTAAAAGGCAGTAGTGCAAGTGTGTATAAGTGATATGGTGATATCTATCACAGAGGTGGTCACAGAGGCGGCACAGCTATCTAGAGTGTGATGCCTGTACACACCACGGCATACTCCCGTTGTATTTTGAATTCAAACCTCCTACCAAGTACATGCACACGCAGGCTGTACAGTGTAGGGGCCTACCCTGAGAATGCGTAAATAAATGATTTTTATAATAATTTTCTTACTTAGACGAGTAATCACGAGTAACTTATTAACGAAGAGCGACGAGTGAACGCGCACACGCCCGCGCCACAAGGCATGCAATCACGCGAACTATGCGAGGCACACGCAGTATTATAACATTGTACTATTTTGTTAAGGTAAAAGTGTAGCGTCCCTGGTTGGACTCGAACCAACAACCTTTCGGTTAACAGCCGAACGCGCTAACCAATTGCGCCACAGAGACGTCATATTATGTGTTTTCACTTCTTCTATCTGTTTGCATTTCCTCTATGCTTACGTGCTGGACAACAAATTACGGACTTTGTCATTTGTGACAGTATCTGTGTTGTTTGTTTTTAAAGTTAGATGACTGTACAAGGCTGCGGTACAAGTGTGTATATGTGCTGTCTATTACAGAGGGACTGCTATCTAGAGTGCCTGTATACACCACCACATACAGCCGATGTATTTCGAATTTATGCTTCCTACCAAGTACGGCCCGGCCCGTAGGGTCTGTCTCCCTGACCTCTTTTTGACCTGGCTCGTTTAGCTATTTCTGACTAACCCTAACCCTAACCCTAACCCTAACCCCAACCATATCAGATAGTTACCAGGGTTAGGGTTAGTCAGAAATAGCTAAACGAGCCAGGTCAAACAGAGGTTAGGAAGACATATACCTTATCTGCCCAAGTACGCACGCACGCTATACAGTGAAACCTAAAAATTCGTGAATGAATTATTTTTATATTAATTAAACTCGGCGTACTGAGGCGCGACGTGTAAACGCGCACGTGTGCAAGCTATGCGAGGTACACGCGTTCGTATATAATAAAAAAAATCATAAAAATGTACATGAGTGTCACTTACACACATGTGCGTGCGTATTAAAATACGAAATAGACAAAGACGTGCGCGGTTTACACGCGGGGGGGGGGCAGCGCGCGCGCTGGATTTGCGACGAGCGCGCACGCACGCCGGCGAACGTGCACGGACACGCACGCGCGCTCGTCGCTACTGCGCATGCGCGGTGACGTCACCACCCACGTGTACATTGGCGTGCGTGACGCGCTCTCCATTCTGATTACAATCGTTAGTTCGGCTAAGCGACGTGGTTGGCAGCGCTAACAGCAGTAACTCGTGTACTCACTGCCCCCGTCTGCCTACCAACCGCCACCAGCAGCAGTAGCAGTAGCAGTAGCAGCCGCTAGGTGCCTCCTATCGCTTGACTCAGCTGATATAGCTGGCCACCGCGCATGTGTCATACGCGGCGTGCGCGCACGCATACCACGGCCGCAAAATCGGCGAAGAAAACTTCCCCGCTGAACTTTGTCTCGCTTAGTCAACGCGCGACCGGTGCAGCGATAGCACGTATAGTTTGTTATTGCTGCTAGCAACATTGTTACGCAACCGCTCTCGCAACACTTGTACACCATTATACTGCTACTACGCTGCTACTGTTATGCCATAGAGTGATTATCCGACCAGACTGCTATAGCTTTCGCTGTCTACGTACGCAGAAACGCAGGTATAACGTGGGAGATTTCTAGGAAGGAAAGAACGTCAACGAAACACGGAGAAAACTAGGAAACGAAGCCAGCAGCGCGAGTTATAGCGAAACGAATTATTCCAACTTTTTCTGACTAACGCATCGCGCGACCTCGATTCCGCGAAATGCGTGCGTAGGTGCTGCCACTCTGCGGCGTTGATAAATATTACCCCGTTTCATTTACAGATAGACGAGAGACGCTACAACCCACGCTTCGAACGTCGGCACGCGTTCACCGCCGGGGGAAGACAAGCCGACGACGACGCCGCCGACTCGTCATCCCATAATTTTCGCTCACATGAGCCGATCGGGCGGCAACGCTGGCGGAGCGAGTACAGCGAGAAATGGCGAGATCTGACGATCGAGATTACGATAGTCACAGTAGAGACAGCGAACACCCGTGCCGCACGCACGGCGGCACCAGCGACCCGACGCGAAAAAAGAAGAAGGACGACGAGGAGGAAGGGTCGAAGGAGGAGGAGGAAGAAGCGCTGCTCATTTACGGCGGAGAATCCCACGAGAGAAGGCCGTCGATCGGCGGAGGGAGAATTCGGGCCGACAGCCTCTCGGTGCTGAGTGAGTTGCTACGAGCGGCGCCCGGACAGCGGTCCACAAGTCTGATCCGCAGTCCGGCCAGACTGACCAGCGGTCGTTACCTGCTTAACTCACCCCCGCCGGTGAGCGACAGCGGCGGTGGCGGCGGCGGCTCGCCCGTACAGGACAGCGGCTACTACAGTCCCGCACTGCTCAGCATCGCACGACCGCAGCGCCGCGCCGCGTTCACGTTCCCGTCGCCATCGTCATCGTCGTCGTCGTCTTCGCCGTCGGCGTCCGACGATCTCGAACTGTTTAGTTTCGGTGGCGGCGACGCATCGCCAGACTTCCCGTCGTCGGGACAACCGGACTTCCTGCGGCTGCCGACGTTGGCGACTTCTCAGCGACGCGCGTCCGTTCCTATGGCTATGCCCGGTGCCGCACGCCGTCCGCTACATCCGCCCGTCGGCGGGTCGGCGCCGACGACGCCCGCCCGTAGTCGCTGCCGACCACAGCGCTGTTCGACGCCGGCGCGCGTGCACGCGTGGTCGGCGGCCGACGATTCGTGCTTCGTCGGGCCGACGGGGAATCCGTGTCGGTCGATATCGACACAGACGTCCGTAGAAGGCCAGCAACGCATCGCTGCCCGCAGGGGTGAGTACTTACTTATTTACTTACTTACACAGCTACACACCTCACCGTTATAGTCACACACGCCGCCCGCAGGGGTGAGTACTTACGTACACACCTACACCTCACCGTTATAGTCGCACACGCCGCCCGCAGGGGTGAGTACTTACGTACACACCTACACCTCACCGTTATAGTCGCACACGCCGCCCGCAGGGGTGAGTACTTACGTACACACCTACACCTCACCGTTATAGTCGCACACGCCGCCCGCAGGGGTGAGTACTTACGTACACACCTACACCTCACCGTTATAATAGTACCGTTACATATAGTTACTTACAGTTATTAGTTACACTTAGTCACCGCTGCTGATGGTCAATAGACTAAGACTAGGCGCTCGCTGCCAGAAACATAATAAATGATCATCTGATCATCGTCAGTCTAAAATGTCATATAACATCAAGAGCTAATAAACACCAGGTGTGTATTAGCTCTTGATAACATCTGGAGTGAAGTGTCGTGCAAAAGTTTGATACTTTATGACTAGGACTAGTCACTAGTCGTTTAGACTTACGGTAATCATTATTACTATTTACGATGTATCTGACAGCGAGCCCCCACAGGGATTTTGGAATAACTAAATATCGTTGTTTTTAAAGTACTATAGACTTTTGAGTAGAAGTATGAGCAGTACTTCTCGCGTGTGCGTAACGGTTATACGTCGGCACCCGATGCATGAGCGTGAAAGCAGCAGCTAGCTCCGTTTCAGCTGAAGTCCGCGCTCTGCGAACAGAATAGTGTTTCGCGTATTTCGCTTCCCGCTTTTGTTCTTCTGTTCTCTCGGCGCTCCTCCTTTTCTCAGTTTTTTTCCTCTTTCTTTCTCGGTCGTTTTGTCTTTTTCTCTCTTTCTAACTCGCGTGCGCGCGCGCTCTCTCTCTCTCTCGCACGCGCGCATTCTCCCTGTTTTTATCTCTCACGGATTTCCCTTCTCCACTTTTTCTTGTTCCTGCTATTCTTATTCTCTTCATTCTTTTCTTCGCGTCCCCATTCTCTCGTTACGCTATCATCCTAAATTTCTCTATTGTTTACATGTTTTGCACTCAGCCTCTACTCGTTCTCGCCCTCACTCCCACCATCGGCTGCTATATCACCACGTGCTTTTCCCGCTATCGACTGTACCCCTTGTTAGTTTCGCGTGTGGCGGGGATATAAAAGGTTGACGCTACGCGCAGTTCTCGCGTTCTCTCTCTTCCCTCTTCACTACTCTCATTCTCGCACACACTCTCGCTCTTTCTCTCGCGTTCTCTCTCTTCCCTCCTCACTACTCTCATTCTCGCACACACACTCTCTTTCGCTCGCGTTCTCTCTTCCTCCCCTCTCTCGCTCCTCTCGCCCTTGCCTTTCTCTCTCTCTCTCTCTCT
The DNA here is from genome assembly GCF_000485595.1 of Priapulus caudatus. NCBI lineage: Eukaryota > Metazoa > Priapulida > Priapulimorpha > Priapulimorphida > Priapulidae > Priapulus > Priapulus caudatus. The sequence goes on along the minus strand of NW_014577187.1, from coordinate 685,351 downwards.
CTCTCGCTCTCTCTCTCTATCGCGCTAATTACCGAGGAGGGATGCTAGTATGCACGTACGCACGCCTGACTGCATGCAGCAGCAGCAGCAGCCTGCGGCGGCAGCAGCAGCGGCAGAGCAGCATCGATGCAGGCGTCCGTAACGCAGCGTAACGTGGGGGTCCGTAATTGCTATTAATTCGGCCTTATCTCGATTGCGTATCGCACCCTGCGGGCGGCCCTACTGTCGTCTGACCCTCCTCCGCCCTCCGCCCCCACCCCCGCGCTACCGCTAGCCGCGCTTTAATGGGCTTTAACTTGCATGCGTGCGAAAGTTAAAGTGACAGTCGGACAGTTCACCCGCGCACGTGTGCGTGCACGTGTATGTGTGCTCGTGTGAGGGTGCGCGTGTGTTCGTGCACGTGTGAGGATGCGCGTGTGTGCGTGCGCGTGTGTGCGTGCGCGTGTGTGCTTGCGCGTGTATGGGTGCGCGTGTCTGCGTGCGCGTGTGTGCGTGCATGTGTATGTGTGCGCGTGTGTGCGTGCGCGTGTGTGCGTGCATGTGTATGGGTGCGCGTGTGTGCGTGCGCGCGTGTGTGCACGTGTATGTGTGCGCGTGTGTGGGTACGCGTGTGTGCGTGCGCGCGTGTGTGCACGTGTGCGTGCATGTGTATGTGTTGGCGTGTGAGGGTGCGCGTGTGTGCGTGCACGTGTGTGTGCGCGTGTGTGCGCGTGTGTGTGCGTGCGAGTATCTGCGTATGACCAGATACGGTCATCGGCGCGCGCAAGCATGTACGCACGCACGCTCAGACGCTTGTTACATGAACCGACACTTCTGCAGCGGAAAACTATTATTCTATATGACCATCTGAAGCTCTCAATCAAGCTCCTGCGCCACTCTGCGAGCGTCTTTCTGATAGCGTTTACGCGGCTCAAAATCGCGGCGGCGCCGGCAGCAGCAGCAGCAACAACAGCAGCAGCAGTAGCGGCAGCAGTAATCGCAGCAGCAGCAACAACAACCGCAGCAGCAACAGCGCGTACGCGCATGCATGCCCCAGACCAACACAGCAGACGAATCGATCCGGCGTGGAATCCCACACGCGTCGCACCTCCGATTGAACCTTTTGCACTCATTCCGATATTAATTTCTCGCGAGGCAATATTCAACCTGTGCGACGGCCGACGATATGATATGTTGGTATATAGGATTCGCGTTCGCTGGAGTCAGGAGAAGTGGAAGCTGTTGGCAGATTGCATCGTTGCATAATGACGCGCTGATGCTGTCACCACCATGTCATAGCGCCGCTTTACCAATTGCCTGTTAGGGATAATTAGGTTCTCTCATAAAATGAGGCACACGGAGCGTGAAGAGGGGGCAGGGGTGGGGGAGGTGTGTGTGTGTGTGTGTGTGTGTGTGTGTGTGTGTGTGCGTGTGCGTGTGCGTGTGCGTGTGCGTGTGCGTGTGCGTGTGCGTGTGCGTGTGCGTGTGCGTGTGTGCATGTGCGCGCGCATGCGCATGTGTGTGTGCGTGCGTGTGGGTGTGTGCGTGTGTGCGTCTGTATGCGTGTGCGTCTGTGTATCGTTTCCTTCCGAACCTTATAAAGCGCTCGTTTGCCACCGTCTCGTGCGCGGCGATGAGTCACGCGCAGCGCAGACGCACCGTGAGCGGGACGCTTGCCTTTCGAGCGCGCGTCCACTTCTCGCCTCCTCGTTTACACTCGTCGTGCTCCGACTACTAAGATGGGAGATACCTGCCCGGGTCCTTTATAGCACTATAAACGGGTGATTATGCCGTGGCGCCCGAGCGGTGGCTTGTAAAGCTGGGCGGCCACATGTCTACGCTATATCACACGATTCGACGCGCATGATAATGACGGCAGATAGAAATGATGGCTAGATTGACTTGTAAAAATTAATTCACGCGAAGCGTCGTGCGCTATATACATGAATACACAAACAATTAAATATTGAAGAATGAAAAATTAATGAATATACATATAATTATGTAGAGAGAGGGGTGAGAAAAAGAGAAGTTTGAATTAGTTTGTTGATTGATTTAATTATGTATTATTCACCACTTTGTTTGCCTATTTTTAAATATTAATATTTCAATAATTGATTACTCTATTTAGCTTTTAAAAGAAACTGGTCTATAACTAAACCAATGAATAACAGATAATATTTGTTTTATGAATAGCAGCAGAAACATGCACGCTTATCTGGCCACTTCCAGCGTAAACGGTTGATCGTTTACCTTAGCTAAACATGGCATATTGCCAGCTACCATAGCCAGGTACTCTAACCATGCTTTCCCACCAGACACAGTTATCAATGAGTCACATCGATGTACCGCCAATAGTAGTAAGGCGTAGGTTACTACGGCGCTTGTGGCTCAACCTGGTGTGAGATCTCGCAAAACGAGCGCGGCGCGTATATCTATCACTTTCACTTTCCCTGTCCGCGGTAGTTGACTGAATCCTTGACAGCTGTAGGCGGTGACGTATCGGGACGAGATGCGATTACGTAATTGCTCGTCTTTCCGAATATAATGGTCAGCCCGCACGCGACCGCGCATGCGCCCACCTGTCCGGCCACAGGTGTGTGTAATGGCGTTGCTTTACAAAGATAAACAGCGCATAATCAATTTAGATCATGTGCGCGCGGCGTGCTTAAGAGCTCATGCTGGTAGACAAATTTGTTATTTAAATCGTTATCGTAGATCCCGCACGCGAGCCGGCGTTAAATATAAATCTCAATTAACATTATTATTACAATCAGGCCAATCTCGCGCGGACGCGCACAATTAAACGCAATCAACAACACAAACATAAAAAAACACGCGGACGCGAACGCGTCGCCGGCTGAATATTTTATATCTATTTATTTTACGGCGTTTAAAAACCCGAAATGAATGAGATAGAAAGAGAGAGAGAGAGAGGGGCGAGAGAGATAGAGCGAGGGGGAGACGCCAAGCAAACAAAGAGGAGAAATAATTAAATTTTAAAAGCCCGCCCTGTCTATCGCGCGCGTGCTCGCGTCTCGCCGCGCTTTAAATTGCACAGCTATGCGGTGTACAGGTTGCCGTTGCTTACCTCGCGCTGACTCTGCTGCTTACCCAGATGCGAAGACTAAATTACCGGAGGCAGTAACTATGCGTCGTCTGCAAATAGAACATGACGTAATGTACTTGGGTAGAACACGTTACCACATGCAGGTGCGCGTGTGCGCGCGTGTGCGTACGTTGTGTGTGTGTGTGTGGTGGGGAGGGGGGTTATGTGTGAATGTGTGTGTGAGTGCGTGTGTGTGAGCCTATACGTACGTGCGTGTGTGTGCGCCTATACGTACGTGCGTGTGTGTGAGCTTGCGTGCATGCGTGCACCTGGCCCTCGATACGTGATCGCGCGGGTAAAGTACCGTTATAGCCGCGCGGACCGATCACCTATAGGGGGGCAGCACTGGCGCGGGGCAGGAAGCTGTCGAGAGCGACGCTATAGTCAACAGGTGGTGACAGGTCTACTAGCGCGAGCTGCGCGCCAGGCTGCGGCGGCGAGCGCTTGACAAGGCGACGCAGTGTGTGAGATGCAGCGAGCGACAGCTCCTCCGCTGCCGTGTCGCGATCGTCTGCAGTCAAGCAGTCGCGTCTGCATCTCTCCTACCGCGCGCGTAGTCTTCACGGTGACCCTGCGACATGCTCGGCGCTGATTGCTGCCTACCGGCGGCCGACGCGGTGGTTGCAGGGAGACGCGGCGCATAGATAGTCGCGATCAATCAGTTACTTGGCAACGCGTCTCTTCCGCGCGGTCCGAGCGTTTATCGACGCACCTGTGATTTCCCATCGTCGGTCTCGCACCTGCCGTGGCCGTGACTCTCCGCTATGCTGCCGTTCACGCGGCTGTGTAATCCCGTGGAAGCTGCATATAGCTGGCAGAAGCGCGCGCACGTATGGCTGCAGCGGCGTTGTCATGGTGAATCGGGGGGTTGTGATGAGTGACGCTTCTATTTAGCCGTCTTTCACGTTACACCAAATTTTTAACTATAGACGTCGTTTTCGTCCGTTTACCGCAGCTTGGGGGTAGTGTGACCTGCGCATAATTTATGTAAATTATATACATTATTTGAACAATGCATGCAACGTAAGTGTATTCTCTCATATCTAACCATATGTGTGCGTACTCACGCACGTACGCAACAACACACGATCGGAGACAGGCTCGCACGAACGCACGCACGCACGCACGCACGCACGCACGCACGCACGCACGCACGCACGCACGCACGTGACACGGGTACCCGCGGTAATTAGAAAGTGAAGGTCGCAGCAAAATGACCATCAACAGTGGATCACGGTATCGACGAGTTGCGCTGTTACAAGACAACTACGTAATTAACTACGTTAATGTAAACATCGTTTGCACGGTTCATTTAATAGCGCTGTTCAACCAGCCGTCCTCACCCCCTCCCATCTTCCCCCGTCGACGTTTGCCTGACGTTTTCGCGTAAGAAACGTAGCGCGTGCGTCGGCGTACGCTGAAGCATGCGAATAACGACTAAGCCGTTGTTACACCGCGGCGTTTTTATCATCATCATCATCATCATCATCATCATCATCATCATCATCATCATCGTCGTCGTCGTCGCCATCATCATCATCATCATCATCATCGTCGTCGTCGTCGTCCTTATGCCGACTGTTGGCAGTCGCGCGAATTCTTGGCGGGAGAAGTGATATGACCTTGCCTTTGTTTTGCGTTTAATTTTGTCTGCGAGAAATATTTAGGTTCGCGGCAGTCATAGGAAGCGGCGCCCGCGCGTGATGATGGGGATGATGATGATGATGATGATGATGATGGTGATGATGATGATAATAATAATGATGATGATGAAGATGAACATCGCCGGGGGCCGGGCAGTGCGCGCGCGCGTGCGTGTGTGTGTGTGCGTGCGTGCGTGCGTGTGTGTGTGTGTGTGTGTGCGTGCGTGCGTGTGCGTGCGTGCGTGTGTGTGAGTGAGTAGGTGCGTGCGCATGTGTGTGTGTGTGTATCACAGTGCTGGTGAGATTACATAACCTGTAATTGAAGCATCCGTTATACTGACAAAACAACTGCAAGACGTGCGCCGCGCGCGAGAAGCATTGTAACGTCACATGCCGCCTCGGGCTGTGGGCACACGGAAAAAAAGAAACAATCACGTGCCAGCCACGCTCATTGTGCGACGCACAAAGCAGACGACTTGTGAGCGACGAGCACGAGAGACAAGTGAACTGCGTTTGTAAACCGGGGAGGTATTGTTACGTAAGCGATTATTCAGCGAGCAATCAACTGCCTGTGTGTGTGTGTGCGCGCGCGCGGCTGCTTGTCCGTGTGTGAAAACACTGTTACGTGATCGGCGGCCTGAAGCGATTGTTGCCGCAGAAAAAAAAGACGCCTTGTCTTTGCCGCATGACGCGTGAGAACGATTCCCGCGCGTCAGATGGCCGCGTTTCTAGCACGGGAGGTCTCCTAACAAACATGCAGCCTGTCTGGTAAAAAGTGATTAAAGCCCTCTCAGCATGACATGATAGCATCCGTCCGGAGTTGTTAAGCGCCGAAAATCATTACGTGAAACGATGACGGGGTGGTCGGGGAGGGGGGGTTATTGTTCGGGGCACAATGTGGGATAGTTACTTGCGATAATCTCTCGCCGATCACGCAATCACAGGTGTGTTCTACCGCACCGCCGCCACCGCTATACACGGACGCATAAATTATTAAAACGTCTCGCGTTGTTCGGACGTTTCCGAACACAATGTAGCAGTTTTCAAACAAAAAGAAAAAAACAGCAGCAGTGACGGGCCGTTTAGCGGGGATGGGGGTGGAGGGTGTGGGTGGGTGAGGGGATCCTGCAGCCGGTGCTCGATGTTTTGCTGGCGAGTTTGTTTTATTTGGTAAACTCGCCTTATTTGGTAAACTCGCCTTATTTGGTAACGTCGCCTTATTTGGTAAACCCGTATCCGGGCTGTCACGCGAGGGCTATATCGTGAGAGAGGGTCTGGAGAAAGAAAACGAAAGTCAGTGGTTTCAAGTGAAATATGAAAGGAAGGAAGAGAGAGTGCGGGAGAGAGAGAGAGGAAAGGGGAGAGAGAGAGAAAGAGAGAGAAAGCGAGAGAGAGAGAGAGAGAGAGAGAGGGGAGAGGGGGAGGGAAGAGCGAAAGGGAGAGGGAAAAGCGAGAGTGAAAGAAAGTCGGTAGTCTGAGACGGCACATACATACAGAAGGCGGTCGGAAGCAATAACAATTAGTGCCGGGTTTCAGTGGCGTACCCAGGATTTTCTAAATGCGGGGTGCTCGGAGCACGCGAAGGGGGGGTCTGGGGGCCTCTCCCCCGAATTTTTTTGCAATTAGCACGCCAGCTGCAGATGCGTTTTCTCGGCGGAGCATGGGGGGTCCGGACGGCCCCTTGGACCCCCCTGTACACGCCCGCTGGAAACTGTAGACTCTGGATACCGTGTGGGCGCCTTGCACGACGGGTGCGGTGCCCGGGGGTAGATTCATCGATTCATCAAGACTGGCGTTAACGCAAATATTTTGCGTAATCTTGTCGTGCGCGATACGCAAATCGGAGACATTGCTTCGTTGGCGATTTAATCAGCGCAGTTATTTAGTAAATTTGCGTACGAATTTGTCGGGCGTACGCAAGCGAGGCCAGTTTAGGTGCGATCATAAAGCAAAAATTACGTAAACTTTGCGTAGGGAGTGTGTTATGTGTCAGAGAGAGAGAGAGAGAGCGGTGTGCGTGCGGCGCGTGCCGTGTGTGTGTGTGTGTTGTGTGTGTGTGTGTGTGTGTGTGTGGTGTGGTGTGTGTGTGTGTGAGAGAGAGAGAGGAGAGAGTAGAGAGGAGGGGGTGTGCGTGTTTGTGTTGTGTGATTGACCAGAGAGAGAGAGAGAGAAGAGAGAGAGAGAGAGAGAGAGAAGAGGAGAAGAGAGAGGGAGGGAGGGAGGATGATGGGAGAAGAGAAGGAAGAGAAAGAAGAGAGAGAGAGAAATAGAGCGCGCGGAGCGAGAGAGGAGAGAGAGAGAGAGAGAGAGAGAGCGCGCGAGCGAGAGAGAGAGAGAGAGAGAGAGAGAGAGAGAGAGAGAGAGAGAGAGAGAGAAGAAAGGAGAGAGGAAAGATAGAAGTGTAGTATGGTGTTGCGCGCGCCGCGCGTGTGTGTGTGAGAGAGAGAGAGAGAGAGAGAGAGAGCTGTGCGTGATTGTGCTGTGGCTGTTTGCTATGTGTTGTGTGTGCTGTGTGTGCGTGCGTGGTAGCGTGCGTGCGTTGCGTGCGTGCGTGCTTTGTGTCGTGCGCTGCGTGAGAGAGAGAGAGGTTGTGCGTGTTTCTGCTTGTGTGTGTTTGTTTAGTGAATCAAGTATTATCCATACTACGTACACTCGACAGTCGAGCAAGCGTGCATAGCCTACCTACTATTATAAAAAGCTGCGTTTTGATAGCTAGAGTAGGTCAGGTAAAAGTCGGTGACAATTTCCCTGAATGCTCACGATGTAAAACAACTCAAGTCTATGAACATAATACCGGTTAAAAATATTATCCAGATTGGCGGAAATGAAACTTGGCTTACTATATATGCCCGTTTGTCTGTCGCATGGGTGGTCCAAAAGATAAGACTTGGACGCACCTCATAAGATATAACCATAATATGTTGTTGCCGTGGCAAATCCAATTCTGCATCTACGATCTGCCGACTCGTGTCTTAGGGCCTCGATTGAACTGTTAGCACCCTGAAAACCGTCGACGCCTGATAAACGTGTCCTGGTAATCGGGTCCTACTTAACCTCTTCTTCTTCCTTCCTTCTTTTTTTTCTGCTCTTTTTTTGAATCTCAGGGGATAGTTTCTTATAGGCATCCCCGCCTCCTTCAAGAGCAGGGGATGAGCCGCTACCCCCCCGGGATTTTACGCCCGTGTCAGTGACTGCGGCGTTGCGCTGGCGCATAGCGTAGTGCAGCGCGTAGCGCTGCTACGGAGGGCGGAGCGGGACGCGGGGTGCTGCAGAGGGAGGGTGTCGCCCCCTCGAGTTGAATGAGGGAATAAAAATTAACGCCTAAGAATACCGCATTTCATTGCACATTTCTTCTGTATTATGGTCATATTTTTAACTTGTTGTTGTTTCATTAAAATCAATTATGATGTTTGTCAGAAGAAAAATTTTGTCAATCATGACCATTCCTTGGTTTACTACCAATCATTTTTGGCTATAAGGACGCGACTTAGAGTATTCTATGCCAGTATCCTTCCCACCGCACCACCCCCACGAATCAGCGATCTCGATCCAAGAGAATACGGCCTGACAGCGCTGACTGGACCACGGCAATAGCATGATCCTCTTGGGCCCGCAAAGCATGACGCATGCTGCCTGCATAGAATGAAAGGAAGTAGAGGGGAGGCAGAGGAAATGTGCTGCCAGAGTTCTAGCATACATAACATTTTTATAGCATACACAGGTGACTGAACCTCAATACTGACCCTCCTGGTACTCCGCTATAGGGGCTAGATATACACTATATACCATGATATATAGTACCACCACCCCCCCCACCACCCCACGCACCCCCCGGGACAAAAGACGGTATAAATTATTGAAAAGACATCTTTGTCTAGGAATAAATTATGCCTAAAAAAAGTGAGACCGCCCCAGGCCGAGTCCCCGCCAAGCGCGACTGCCGCGGCAGTTCCGACGGCTCCACCAACCCCCCCTCTGCATCATAATTCGTGTATATATGCCGCCGCACCCACGCTACTCTTCCAATAACCACCAACCGCATGCCAATATTGGCCTCTCACATTAGCACGACAGCACGCCGGACGGCACTCTGCTTTGATACAACGAAGATGATTTATCGGGTCTTTATGCGACACATCGAATCGTCCGCCATGTTTGTCGTTATCGTTTGCCTCCCAATCACGATCGTTACGATATACATATATCTATATATATCAGGAGCGTATAATGACACACTCTTCCTCGCTCATCATACCTCACTACCGCCTCCTGATCCCTCACTCACTATATCCCTCCCCCCGCAGACGTCTGTTTCTCGTCCGCGCTACGATGTCGCGCAGACGTTGCGACAGGTAATGAGATAGACGATCGATGCATATATAATAGTACTATACCCACTCAATCATCACCACCTACACCCTCATTGCGAAATTAATGATTAAATGTTTCGGAAAAATGTCGGGGTATGATATTAGTAATGACAAGGATGATAGTGTGATAGGCTAATACAGTGGTGGTTGCAGCGCAGATGCTATGCGTATACATCTATACGCCATGATTATTTTATACGCACACGCTAGCCGAACTCTTGTCTTCAATGTGGGTTCATTTATAAATGAGAATGCGCGCTGTCAGGGTTACGTTGATGAATCATGATGTATGATGATGACCAGAGGGGCCACCAAGCGGCCACCACTGTCTCTCTGCATGCATGCATGCATACAGGTAGATTAAAGAGTTGACACCCATGCACGCGCGTGGCCCCAATTGGGTTCATTTACATTTGAAGTTTTCCCAATTCAACTTCGTGTGTTCGCTTCCGCTCGTGAATGAGGGAATACTGTAACTGCATTGTGTGGCTGCGCTGGTACTCCCGTACTGCGTGATGTCCGATCTAGTAAGATTAAATGTCACGACCAAATAAAGTTTACACGCGCAATTAATAGTGCAAATTGTAATTATAATACGAGCGCGCAATTACTAATGACTTATGGTATAATTAGTGCTGCAGCAAGGCCCAACTAATATGACCGAATCCCATCGCTAAGGTCTCACCCGCATGAATAAAATAACTATTGGAAGTTGTAATTATAATACGGACATTGTAATTACGATGAATTATAGTGTAATTAAGTCATACGCGGACATCTAAGCGGCTGGCGTTCATTTAGTCGGCGGTTCATAACAGCGGCGTGTAATGGACGAGCTGGGATTTCTCTATCTGAGAATAATCACCACTAATACATTCCGAACGGCAGTAAAAAAGCAAATAAAGCAATAAAACTGTCCCCGTTGAGGGTCCATAAATTTACGGGCGCTACGCAATACCAATCGGAAAGAAACAAAACGATTGGGGGGGGGAGGGGAAAAGCTATCAATACTCCGCTCGGGCGGTTGATCGGGCGTTAGACAGGATGCAATAATAAAGAGGACATGCACACGCGTTCCAGCGCGGCGGCCTCTTGATAATCAAATTTCTTCCTTGATTTATACCAACTTTCACTCGCGTGCAGATCGCTTGGGGCCGTAAAATGTGGACGGCACGCACTCGTAACAACTGGACAGCGCTCACTTGTTAAAACTGGATAACACGTACTCATAACAAGTTAATAGCATGTACTCATAACAAGTAAATATACACGTACTCATAACAAATAGAATAATAGCACGTACTCATAACAAATAAATAGCACGTATACTCGTAATAAGTAAATAGCACGTACTCATAACAAGTAAATAGTGTGCGGTAGCTCACAGCCCAGGATATCACGTGCGTGATACAGCCAATCGATGCCGAGAACACCTTGTGACGTTTTATTATGCGTCGCGAAAGTAAACGAAAAATTATTTATGGATGATTATTTGAGTTACGACGAAATATAAGTTGCGCCTTGCAGAGTAAATGCGAATGGTAACTTTGCAATTTATCAAAACAACTACTGATCTATGGATAATTTGGGCATGAAACATTTTCGCGGCACGTTCTATTGTTTCGAAACTAATTTATTCGCCGTTCGTGAGAATGAGAGAGAGAGGGTGGAGAGAAAGGGAGAGAAAGAGAGAGCGAGTGTGCGTGCGTGCGTGCGTGCGTGCGCGCGTGTGTGTGTGTGCGTGCGTGCGTGCATGCATGTGTAGAGAGCTAGAAAAAGAGAAGGGAGAGATAGAGTGGGATGGAGAGGAGAGAGAGAGAGAGAGAGAGAGAGAGAGAGAGAGAGAGAGAGAGAGAGTGAGGGGGAGGGAGAGATAGAGAAGTGGGTATAGAGCGAGGGCGAAAGAGCGAGAGAGATAGAGAGAAAGACGGGTATAGTTCATGCGGTAGGGATAATATATAATCGTAACAATAATTTAGCAATTAACAATATATAATAAATCATATATCACACTAGGGCTCGCATAGTGTTGTGTGGTGTGTGTGTGTGTGTGTGTGTGTGTGTGTTGTGTGTGTGTGTGTGTGTGTGTGTGCGTGTGCGTGCCGCGGTGTGGCCGCGTGCGCGTGTTGCATACACAGGGAGTTCGCTAGGATACACATGTATACATATAGTATCTGACTCACGTCTCTCGCGCCCCACTGTTTACTCCGCGACGCCGAAAATCGAAGTGCCCGGAACTGCGTGTGAGTCACGGCACCCATCCGAAAGCAATCTCCAAGTCATCTCCGCACCGTATGGCGGCCGCCCGGGCCCGGCGTGTTAGTTCGTTGCATATCCCGCTAAATAGCCGCGCCGAATTCCGACGATTCCGCGCTAATTTTGCGGGCTGAGCACCTGGCGGCGTGTTGCCGAGGCACGAACATCGTCATGCGTCGTCGTCGGTCGTCGTCGTCGCTGTCGTCGGCGCGGTTTATTGCGCGGGTCGTTAAGCGGTCGTCAGGCGGAGATGGAACTGAGAGAGCGTTTGTTCGTTGGCGTGGCTTCCGTGAGGAAAATGATGCGCAAAACACATGCGCTGCTCAGAGAGATCTACGTGCTCCCATTCCCCGCCCGCACCGGTCCCTTCCGTCTTTCTTCCCCCATTCACATTCCTCTTCGATCTCTTGGCCGCTACTCTATCTCCTCTTTAATTCACCGAATTCTGCTGTTATGCGTTCCCGCCGCTGTTGGGCGAGAACGTTAGAGAGGAGAGACAGAGAGGAGACAGTAGAATAGATAAGAGAGAGAGAGAGAGAGAGAGAGAGAAGAGAAGAGAGAGAGAGCAGCGAAAGAACTAGAATAGAGAGAGAGAGAGAGAGAATAGAAACTGAGAAGAGAGAAAGATAAGGGCGAGAAAATAGGAGAGCATAGTTTTGAGATATTAACATGTATATTTACCAGCTAACATCCATCACGTGAGGCAACCACTTGCGATTAATTACCTCATCTACGGCAACTCTTGCCTCACGCTTACCATCTACGGAAACTTTCTTGCCCCACGTCTTACCTATCTACACAGCTCTCTGCCCCACGTCTAACCCATCTACGGCAACTCTTGCCCACGTTTCTTACCCATCTACGGCCAACTCTTCCCCATCGTCTTACCTAATTACGGCAACTCTTGCTCCCACGTTCTAAGCCGCTCTACGGAACTCTGCCCCACGTCTTACCCATCTAACGGCAACTCTTGGCGCCCACGTTCTAACCCACCATCTACGGCAACTCTTGCCCAAAGCAGTCTTATCCATCTACGGCCAACCTCTTGCCCCACAGGTCTTACCCATCTACGGCAACTCTTGCCCCACGTTCTTACGCATCATACGAGCAACTCTTTGCCCCACGTCTTACCCATCTACGGCAACCCTTGCCCCACGTCTTTACCATCTACGGCCAACTCTTGCCCCACGTCTTACCATCTACGGAACACTCTTGCCTCACGTCTTACCCATTCACGGCAACTCTTGCACCACGTCTTTACCCATCTACGGCAAGCTCTTGCCCCACGTCTTTAACCCATCTACGGCCAAACTCTTGCGTCACGTCACGCGCATCTTCACGGCCGCGCTGTTGTTCTTCGTGTTGGCAAACACTGCGTGTGTTTGTTGTAATCTTTGCAATTACGGTTTGAATATCGCAACCCGAAAGCTGCACCTGTGGTATGTAGATTGATTAATATATATATATATATTATATTATATATATATATATATGATAATATATAATATATCGTTATCGATAAACGAAGAACATAAAAGACATTAAACAAAAACACATGAAGAGAAAGAAAGGTAGAAAGAGTAATGGGCGAGAACGGTAGAGAGGGAGAGACAGAGGGAGGACAGAGAAGAGAGAGAGAGATAGAGAGATAGAGAGAGAGAAGAGGAAGAAGACGAGAAAGAGGGGGAGAGGGAGAAAGAAATAGAAAGAGAGAGACGAGACAGAGAAGGAGAGGGAGAGAGAGAATGAGAGAGAGAAAGAGAGAGAGAGAGAGAGAGAGAGAGAGAGAGAGAGAGAGAGAGAGAGAGAGAGAGAGAGAAAGAACGAGAGAGAGAGAGAGATAAGGGGTGAGAAATAGGAGAGATAGTTCATGATATTACATCAATTAAGAGCTAATAATACCTAATAAGAGGTATTATTAGCTCTTGATTACATGTATATTTTACCAGGTAAATCACCGTCAGGTGAATAACCTATTGCGGTTAACTACCGATCTACGGTGCATGCGGCAACTCTCATCACGCGCATCTTACGGACTTTGTTACAAACACCGCGCGAGTAAACAAACGCCATGCTACCGTGAATGTAGGTCACGCGACAATCGGAAACAACAGCAGCGATCACGTGAGCTGACCTTCCAGCGTGGTGGAAAGCGTAGCGCATGCGCACGGGCGTGTCCTTGTGTCTTTGACTCACCCATCCCGCTATCTGCATGCTAGCGCTGACGTGGCGCCCGCTCTTCCACACATTCTTTCCCTTCCCGCTCCGGCCCGCGCTCACCTTACTAACTAGACACCAATCTCAACATCGGAGCAGGAGCGCCGTTCCTCAACCTGCTGCTACATATATATGTATATATGTTACGTATATGTATATATAATTATTTTATTTCATAGTAGGTCTCAGGGGAGAGATAGTGAACCGCGAGATGGCGCTTTATTAGTGTATTGTAGCTGCAGAAATCAGTTATCCCTAACCCTAACCCTAACCCTAATCCTAACTCTAACCCTAACCCTAACCCTAATCCTAACCCTAACCCTAACCCTAACCCTAATTCTAAAATAAAACAATATTAGCCAAAAATAATAAAATTAAATAAGAGACAAAATTAGCCAATCAGAGCCGTCCCTAATATTTTTATTTTATTGGTGTCACGCCAAGATGGCGGCGTACACCGTAGTCGAATCGCCGTCAGGTGGCGCGCGGGGACATCTCCTCAGGCGCCGAGGTTCGGGTGCTAATTAAGCACCAGCCTTGGTCACGACTTGCGATGTTTATACCTGCTCAGGTGATTCCCCTGGGGTGCTTCTCGAACTTTCTCTTTCGTCAGCCTAGAGGTCATTCGCCTAGATTCCGCTGTAAGTGTCGTCATAGTTTTTCTTGGCGCATGCGGGAAAGTTCATGCGTCGGTATTTCACACGGTTGACACGCGTTCGGCAGGATATTTTACGACGACGGTGTTTCGAGAACATTCTAGAATTCACCGCAACTTTCCCCCTATTCAAACGTTTGACGGTTCTTGTGTCCGTGTCCGATTCTGTCCTCGCTGTTTCCTTTAGTCCGTGATTTTCGCAATAGGGCATAACATACCACATAGCAACAGCGCGGCATAATACATCACTGCGGCGCAGCATAGGATAACACATAACGGCAACACTACATAACATAACACATAACATTAACACGGAACAACATAATATATAATAGCAACATGGCATGGTATAACACATAAAAACGACCCAGCACAGCATGCACCATGGTAGAAGCAGGTGTATCACGAACGTGGTGGGAGCTGGAGGCAGGAGGGGTGGACTGCAAATTCATCGAAGGAGGACTGTATGTATGTGTGGGGTGGTCACATGAGGTATTTTGTGCTATGCCATGTCGTGCTGCTGTGCTATATTATGTTATGTCGTGTTACTGGGATGTGTTATGCCATGCTGTGTTACTGTGATGTGTTATGCCGGCGTACTATGTTTAGCCTGCGGTGTTACTGTGATGTGTTATGCCATGCGGTGTTACTGTGCTGGTGTCGATGTGTCATGGGCCATCGTGTTACTGTGAGTTGCTTGGCATGCGGTGTTACTGTGATGTGTTATGCCATGCGGTGTTACTGTGATGTGTTATGCCATGCGGTGTTACTGTGATGTGTTATGCCATGCGGTGTTACTGTGATGTGTTATGCCATGCGGGTGTTACTGTGATTGTATGCTGCCATGCGGTGTTATACTGGATGTGTTATGCCATGCGGTGTTAACTGTTGATGTGTTATGGCACTATGCGTGTTTACTGTGATGTGTTGAATCCAGCGGTGTACTGGGATGTGTTATGCCATGCGGTGGTACTGTGATGTGTTATGCTATGCAGAGTTGTATTGCCGTTATCGTCATTAGAAAATCCAAATGTTTTTCCTCACAACACTAATATATTATCGGTGAAGGGACTAGTAGTTTTGCCTGTACGGGTCGCAATTTTCTGCGATCGCGAGGAACGCGCAGACAGAGCGCCAGTAATTTCGTGCATAGATCTCATCCGTAAAGACATACATATACCCTCTCATCCGAACCTGGTATACCCGCGCGGACACTCGCGTCACAAAGCAGTGACGCGTTCTCGACGCTTTCGAGATGCCACAAAACAAAGCAGCGCCAAACAACGCACAGAAAATGGACATAACGCGTCTACAATAGATGCGACGATTAGCATCATTCAGGTCATCCAGATTTTTTTAGAAAGGGGGTCGTTGACACCGCGCTACAGCGCAGACGAATCGCAGCTTGCAGGATTACGCAATGCCGCGGGTGCTATACGTCGAGATGTCAGCACATGCAGTATAACATATACCAGACAACAGCATGGAGTCAGAACTGAACGCTCGTATCGCCAAATCTAGAAGACAAAGTCCAGATTCGACGCGTCAAATGTAAGTTTTGTGTGCGGTCTTCCGTAAGCATGAGATCTATGCACGCAGGCGGAAGAGGGGTTAAGCGGCGATGATTACGCATGATTTGTGTGGGTTGCTTTTTATTTCGGATCTCGTCATATTTTTATCGGCGTAAGGCGTGTAGCAATTGAGATTAAGTGTTCGAGAATTCGTCGTCCTCGCGTTTACGATATCGTTTCCGATTTTTTGCGTGTTTTTCTCTCGAATATTTTTTTTTGGGTGTGGGTAGATCTTACCTAATTCGCGATGACGTTACCGAGAACATCTGTGTGAGTGTGTAGTTATTTTTCAGGTGAGAAATCGCGTGTATAGGTAAACAGTGAATGTACGCTTATTATATATATATATATATGTTATATATATATATATATTATATATATATACACAAACATTAATAGTCAAGGCTACTAACACCTAGGTATTAATAGGTATTATTAGCTCTTGATATACTGTGTGTGTATGTGCGTGCGGGCGTGCGTGCGCGCGTGTGTGTGTTTGTGTTTATTATCGTATACCTTCGTATGCTGCGCCTGATTAGATTTAGAAAAAAAATGCGTCTCCAATCCTTTACTCACCCAGCGTTAAATAACAATCGCGCAAGATCCTTATGCCACTCACTGACTCGCACGCTAATGGCCCTGGATGAGATAACTCGCGCGCGCTGCGCTGCGTGGTGGTGTGTGGGTGTGTGTGTGCTGTGTGTGTGTGGTGTGTGTGTTGGTGTGCTGTGTGTGTTGTGTGTGTGTGTGTGTGTGTGGGGTTGTGTGTGGTTTCATGTTGTGTGTCTGTGTGTGTGTGTGCCATGTGCTGTGTGTGTGTGCGCGTGTGTGTGTGTGCGTGTGTGTGTGTGTTGTTGATGAAGGGGGCGGGACGGGCGAAAACTGCAGGTGAGTAACTCAGTAACAACACAAACATACGCTACCGCTGAGTAACGCGTGCAGCATCGGTCGCACGCGCGGACGCGACCGCTGTCAACGATGGCAGGCGATCGGACGCGTATTCTGAGTCGACGGTCGAGGAATGCACATACCTGAGCGATGAGTATTCCAGGTGTGCGATGATCGCTGTTCATATACACGCATTTCGCTGGTGAAGGTAGACACGTAGTCGCCTGCACAGGTGAGCTCACGCCAGGTGCGCGAAACGCACGATGACTCACGCACCTGTTACGCTATATCGGTCAGCGAACGATAGCGACTGCCGCATTTCCGCGGTTCGCGTTCCTTGACATAGACTTGCCGTTATCTGAAAGTTCGTCCCTCTAACCCCGCGTTACCGTTATCTAACGCTGCCCATCTCTTCACCCGTTACACTCAGACGTATAGCAGGTGACCTGCTACCGGGTACATAGACGCTGGGGTGGGATGGGGGGGGCAGGTTCAACAGCACGTGAGGAAATTCACGCAAAATGTAGATGGCTACTAAAGTTTGCATGTTGTTATGTAATATACTCTTGAATTTATCGCCTAATCATTCCTCGCAAACGCCGTTCAAATGCCCCGGGCAGGCACGCACGGCCTGTTCTGCTAGCATCTATGACAAATACGACATACGCATATACGCTCTCCTATGACACTATATTTGTCATAGGAAGATTCTTCCTATGCCAAATATTGTTGTATGTGTTGTGCGCATCATATGAGTTTAGGAGCGCTATTATGAACGCAAGCAGTGAATTTCAGCTGTAAAACAGAACGAAGTTGACTCGCCAATATTTGTCATAGGAAGAATCTTCCTATGACAAATAGTGACATAGGAGAGCGTATATACGCGTATGTCGTATTTGTCATAGATGCCAGCCGAACATGTTGGCACGCAGTACCTACTACACAGTACCTCCACACGCACTTCCTCCACGCACAAACTCACAGAAAGATAGATCTGTCTACCTGCTATCGGTTGGCAGTTCCGTCCGTCGCCAAACGTTCTTAGGTTTTCGCCAAATTATTTTCAAATAGCGGGAGCTGTAGTAAAGTTCGATTGTTTTTTAGTTGTGCACGTTTGCGCAATTCAGTGCATGCGGTCGGTGCAAAATTCTCGTGTTACTATTGACTTGTGAGTTTACGTAGATCTACGAAACTCAATTGCGCTCTCTGTTGTGTAAACGGACCAACGCAGTGTGTCGAGTATGTACTGAAATATTTTAATTTCGTAAAGGCGCGGGTATCTTCCAAAGGTCGACTAAAAAAGGTTTTTGAGCTTAACAGTTTTTAAGCTTTGACATAACCACTCCAAAGCATTTCATCTAGCAAAAAAATAAATAAAATAAAACTAAAAACGACGCCATGTTGTTTATACGAACATGCCGAGGGATGAAACGTGAAAGGAAGAAACTACCAACGAACACTTCTCACCGCGCGCAGAAATAAAGCGCGTTTTCTTTCTATCCGTGTTTTTCCTGCTCGCCGCGTGTCGCCTCGTGGTTTACATACCACATTCCATGCTGCCGCATTGCGCCGCCGCCTCAGTGTAACCACCGACGGACGGAAGGGCGGCTCGCCAACGTGTTTATTGGTGCTTCTGTTGGCGCTAGTCGCCGTGACAACGTCAGCGAACATTCCGCGCATAGCTGCCCGAGTATCGCTGCACGCGGAAGCTGCTGCTGCTGCTGCTGCGGCGGCGGCGGTGGCGGGTGAAGCCCACAGTGGCTTCCTTCACGAGCGTCTGCTCATTCCACACTTGTTAATCATCGTCGGTGTTGCGTCTCTCCCACTCCCCCCCGTGCGGTGTAGGAAAGCAGGAAAGAAGAGAGGGAAGCACGGATGCAGGAAAACAAGGAGCGGGGAGTGAGTGTCACGCATGTTTTTCTTGCTCTTGTCCGCGAATATTTGAAATCCAAATGGTTTTTCCTCACAACACTAATATATTATCGGTGAAGGGACGAGTAGTTTTGCTGTTACGTCGCAAGTTTTTGCGATCGCGAGGGAGACGCCGACAGACGCCAGTATTTCGTCATGACTCATCCGTAGAACATACAATACCCTCTCTGACCACCTGGTATACCGCGCGGACACTCGCGTCACAAAGCAGTGACGCGTTCTCACCTTTCGAAGAATGCCACAAAACAAAGGCAGCGCCAAACGACGCAAGAAAAGGACATAACGCGTCTCAATAGATGCGACATTAGCATCATTCAGGGTCATCCAGATTTTTTTAGAAGGGGGTCGTTGACCCGCGCTGACAGCGCAGACGAATCGCAGCTTGGCAGTGATTACGCAATGCCGCGGGTGGCTATACGTCTGAGATGTCGCGACATCAGTATAACATATATCAGACAACAGCATGAGCAAAACTGACCTCGTATCGGCAAATCTAGAGACAAGTCCAGATTCGACGCGCAAATGTAAGTTGTGTGCGGTGTTTCCGTACATGAGATCTATGCGCGCAGGCGGAAGAGCGTTTAAGGCGGCGATGATTACGCATGGATTTTTGTGGGGTTGTTTTTACGCGTCTCGTCATATTTTTTCGCGTAAGGGCGTGTAGCATTGAGATGAAGTGTTCGAAGTTCGTCGTCCTCGCGGTTACTGATATCGTTTCGATTTTTGCGTGTTTTTCTCTCGAATATTTTTTTTTGGGTGTGGGTAGATCTTACATATTCGCGATGACGTTACGAGAACATCTGTGTGAGTGTGTAGTGTATTTCAGGTGATGAAATCGCGTGTATAGGTAAACAGTGAATGTACGCTTATCTATGATATATATATA
>NW_014577187.1:657867-660367 GCF_000485595.1 Priapulus caudatus | reverse complement strand
CGTGAGCGTGCGCACGCGAACTTGCGCGTGTGCGTGCGTATGCGTGCATGCGTGCGTTATGCATAGCTCATCGAGCATCCGTGCGCCTGTGGCGAGGGACGGGACAGAGGGCGCGAGTGAGAGATAATGCGCGCACGCACGCAGCGAGTCGCGTCACGCCGTGCGTGGACACTGGTCTCCGGACACCCCGCTCACCGGACCGTCCGCGGGCGACGGCGGGCGGAGGCGGGCAGGTGGGAAGTGACGGTGGTTGTGTTTCCCGCACGCGGCGAGCGTGCCGATAATGATGTGATGACATGAGGCTACTGCGTGCGGTCATGTGCGCTCCCCACTGACAAACACATATATACGCACGCATACAGACATGCACGCATACAGACACACATAGACACACACACACGCGCACGCCCTCACGCTCATGCACACTCACGCGCGCGCACCGATTCACGCACGCACGCATACACACAAATTGCCCCTGAGCCGGTTAATTACCTCTCATTGCGGGAACTAACCTATCTCTACTCAGATATGTCGAACGTCCCAGGTGAAATATACAAATGGTAAATAACCTAAACCTTAGTATCACGGGTTAGCGATAGCAGTCGTCTATGACTAAAGTCCAACGGCCAAGGTAAAAATAGTTACACATTGAAATGGTTATTAAATTGTTTGTGTACTTAATAGGTCTTAGTATCTCTGGCCAGGGACATCCAGGACTGACTATAACGATGGGTTATTTATAGTATTATAATTATATCCTCTAGAATTTATGCAGCAGATATCGCCATTAGATGGATGTATAAGTGTAGGCCTATAGTATACGGTAGCTATGGTAACATTCTCTCTCAGTGCACAGACGCGGTAACTAGTGGATAATAATCGGACAAGGTGAACGTTTTTTTAAGGAAACAACAGAGATGAGCTTATTTGTGGGATAAGCAGACAAGGGTTTGGATTATAGTTCGGCGTTGACGGCTGTTTGCCACCCAATTAGGCGCACTAATGAGAAAATGGCGTCGACGATTTCACAGGATTTTCGCGCCTCACCCATTTAACATCGCCGACACCGCCTGTCGTGCGAGCGTGCCTGCGTGCGCCTGCGTGTGTGCGCGTGTGTGCGTGTCTGCGCGCGCGTGTGTCTGTGTGCTCGCTCTTCGGTTAATTACTTTATAATGCGATAACGTATTTAAATCGCCGCGATAAATTAATCAAACTCATTAAATCTTGCAGCGCGCGCGCCCTCGAGCCTCGCCCGGCGGGCGACCGTCGTGCATGCCTGGTAAACACTGCAACAACGCTGCAGTCGTTCCTCCCGCAACCCCGAAGCCAATTAAGCCAGTCGCACGCGAGCGCATTATTTTCTCATTGGCGGCCGATTTCGAGAGAACATTCTTTTCTCATTGGTTGGTCGACGCGTCGTTTTCTCACCGGTCTCGCATTTGTGTTTTTCTTCGGCTAGGTGCGCACATCGAACCCATCGATATGGGCAACGGGCGTCACGACGACGATGACGGCGGTTGCCATGACGGCGGGCAGCAGGGAACTCCTGGCGCCCTCGCAGCTAGGTGTACGCAGCTTCCCGACCTCGTGCAGGGTCAGCAGCAGCAGCAGCGGCGGTGGACGGCGAGTAGCGATGAGATGCAGCGACAGATCGCCGAACACCTGAGGATGGTCGGAGACGAGATCGACCGGTCGTATTCGATGCCAAATCTACTGGTGAGTGCCACCATTGTTGCGTCTGCGGCTACACCGCGTAGTCGCCATTGTTGCGTCAGCGACCACACGGCGTAGCCGCCATTGTTGCGTCAGCGACCACATGGCGTAGCCGCCATTGTTGCGTCAGAGGCCAAACCGTGTGGTCGCTGTGACCCTTATTGTAAACGTACCCTTGCTAGATTTCGTATGGGCCTGGGCATGTCCAGCAAGGCGCATGTCACATTGCGTATGCCCATGACGATATGACTTATTTGGCCATGTGCAATATAAGGGGTATGTTTGCCGTAAGGAAGATATATACCGTCAAACCGTGCAACACCGCCATTGTTGCGTAAACGGCTACACTGCGTGTCCGCCATTGTTGAGGATAGAGTCGCGGCGCTGATGCTGATGGGAAATTAATAGAAAATTATTTGAAGGAAATAGCGACTTCCACCTTAACAACACGATAGCAAAGAAGGCCGTAAGGGAGATACACCGTCATTGTTGCATAAACTGCGTGTCCGCCATTGTTGCATGGGGATAGAGTCGTGGCGCTGATGCTGATGGGAAATTAATCGAAAAAAAATTATCTGAGTTAATTGCCAAGCGGTCAATGAAGCCTGACGAAATCACGTTAAATTCTGAACGTTAAATTCTGGGCGACTGTGTTTGAAATGTGTCGAAATTGGTTAAAATATTGCTTTACTGGGAAGTTAACCCCGAGTTACACGAAAATGTGCATGTATAACACTCTGTTAGTTTGATAATCACAACATAAATATATAAATATAATATAAATAAA
>NW_014577187.1:648677-656697 GCF_000485595.1 Priapulus caudatus | reverse complement strand
AGAGAGGGAGAGAGAGAGAGAGAGAGAGAGAGAGTGAGTGAGAGAGAGAAGGAGAGGGGGGCTTTAGCAGTGCGTATCGACTGTGTGACCCGATAATGCTAACACCTGTCATCGGTGATTTACGCCGTGCTCTCTCGCAAAGATCATAGAAAAGAAACAGAGCCCCGGGAAACGGGTCGGGCACACTCGATGGGACACGAGGGGCCACGCGGGGCGAAGTTGGTGTTGTTGTTATTGGTAGTGGTGGTGCGTACGAGTGTGTGTGTGTGTGTGTGTGTGCGCGCGCGGTGTGTGTGTGTGCGTGCGTGTGTGTGTGTGTGTGGTGCGTGCGTGCGTGCGTGTGTGCGTGCGTGCGTGTGTGTGTGTGCGCGCGTGTTTTGTTTGCTATTGAGACGTCATTAGATTCCCGGTAATACGTACGTAGACGCTTTGCTCACATAACCACGATTTGATTGTGTGGCAAGATAAGAAATATAGAGAGGGAAAGACTGCGTGTGACAGAGACTATTCAACAGTGACTCTTCAGTGGTTGGGCTGATTATTCCCACGGTGATAAGTTTACTTTATATGCAATTATTCGATAGAATTCTATATGCAATTATTCGGTAGAATTCTATATGCAATTATTCGGTAGAATTCTATATGCAATTATTTGAAGGAAATAGAGACTTCCACCTCAACGACACGATAGCAAAGAAATCACTATCACTTTCTTTTCTATGGCTCACCTTATCTCCAAAAAAACCTTTCGGTCATTGTAGTTTCCAGACTACAACTTGCGCCAACCCGTCAACTCTCTCCCAAAGTCCGTTAGCCCGCAGCTGTCCACACAATACGCATCATTTCCTATATCTTAGCCTATATCTCACGGCCCGCTCCCAGCACCCGCACTAACAATACCCGTTTATATCACGTCGCGTGAAAGCGTAACGAACCCTTCAGTTAAGAGCTGTCAACTTTTACCAAAAACCCCAAATCCCAGCCCGCGCAGTGCGCGCGCGCGCAAAGGTTCTGTTATGAACCCTGCGCGACGGAACTGGTGCGCTGCGTCGGCGCGCGCGGCGCGCGGGGCGTCGACGGCCGAGGGTAGCCCCGCGCGACCTCAAGCAGCCTCTTAGAAGGACACACAATGAACACCGAACACACAATGAGAGACCTCCGTCTCTCTCTCCCCCCTCTCTCTACCTGGGGCTTTACTCGCGTACCTGGAGGCGTAATTGCAACTGTTAATGTCTCCCTATAGCAGCAGCGGCGGCGGCGGCGGCGGTGGCGGGGCAGCGGGCGAGGCCGTGCCTGGAATAAATAAGAAAACGTGTCTTTTCCCCTCTGAAACGATTACCGGTAACCATTAGTCAAGGACCGCCGATGCATGCGCAGGTCTAGGCAGTGATTACCCCGAGAGTGAGCGCGAGCGTGAGAGATGCGTGTGGACAGCGGATTACCACGGCTGGCGGACGGACTGGCGGGCGGGCTGGTGGGTTGACAGGCTGGCAGGCGGCGGGCGGGCGGACGGGTTGGCAGGCTGGCAGGCAGGCAGGCAGGTAGACAGATGTGCAGGCATGTAGACAAGCGGGCAGGCAGGCGGGCAGGCAAGCAGGCAGGCAGGCAGGTAGACGGGTGGGCAGACAGGTGGGTAGGCAGGCGAGCAGGCAGGCTGGCAGGTAGGCAGGCAGGCAGTCAGGCAGACAGGTAGATACGACATGCTGCACCGGACACGCCAGACTGATAGTCACAAACCCATTAGTTGCTCGTGGATTTCGTGTCTAAGTCTCCGCGTGTGCGCGCGTGTGTGTGCGTGTATATATGACCCACCGATTACTGATCTAGGCGCTTGCATTGTGCGTCCGGGGGTGAATGAGCGGGGGGGGGGAGCCGATCGCCCGACGGTTAGCGATAGATTGTGACTTACGCTGTTAGCATTTAATCAAGAGCGCATAAAGAAGGTAATTATACGCCTTCTTTATACGCTCTTGCTTTAATGCTTTTAGACTCGTGTGTGCATAGGGAGAGAAAGAGCATTGTACGAGGATGCGATGTGAGGGCGAGGCGAGTACATCGGTGTGCATTTTGCATGGTAAACATGCGCAGTTCACTCATCCAGCATTGTGTTTAATAACGAGACTTTGATCGAGAAGAATGAGAAAGATGGTGGTAGATGCGCGGCTCACAACGGTATACATAACGAAACTGACGTAAAAAATCGACGTAACGGTATATCGAACAGCTTTATAAGCACACACACACACACACGCGCGCGCACACACACACACACACACACACACACACACACCTAGCACCACAGCACATCACACTCACACACGGCGGCGTGCGCTACACAGCACAACCAGCAGCACTACCTACACGCACACAGTCTTGCCTGTGTCGCAAATCCGCAGCGCAAGCGCACTACACACACCACGCAACACAGCAGGGCCCCCAATCCCCCCCGCATTGTCGCCACACACAGCCACACATGCCACACCACACACACACACTCCAACACAGCACACATCACACGACACGGGCGGTTGCCTGCTTCCGCGCCGCGTCGTGCCTCCGCGCCCGGGCCTGCTGCTTGTGGGTCGGGGCCGCGCGGCTGCGCGCGCGGCCTGGGTGTGGCGCTAGGCCACACACAGCCACACACGGCACGGTGCCGGGGGGCAATCAGGTACCTGGAAGGAGCCTATTACGGTATTGTGTACGGGCCGGGCCCAGGCACGGGGACAGCACACGGCACGCGCGCGCGCACGGGGGGGGCGACGGGCACGGGGAGGGGCCGCGGCGCGGCGCATGGATCAACGGCCCGGGCCTCGCTCATTTGGCTTGGGTGTAGTCGTGTATATGCGCGCAATCCTATAGGGGGGGGGGGGGCTTCAACGGGAGCCACGGCTCCGGGGCGGGCGCCAGATAGCGTAGCGCGCAATGTTTGCGGGGGGCAATCTTTCCCGCGCTGGGGGCGCAGCCGCGAGCCGTTGGCGCTTGTTCACTAAATCGACGCCTGCCGGGGGCGCGTCCGGCCGAAACCGAGTCCGAGCTGTCGTGTCGTCTTGGCGCTGGCGCGCGAGGCGCCACCGCGAAGTGTAGGCCAGTCGCGCGAAAACTGGAGGGGGCGGGGCACAAGTGGCTGCGCCCGGCTCTTGTGCTGTGCCGGCGGAGGCGTGGCGCGCGTCTGCCGCTGCGGGGAGCTGCGGGCTGGACAGCGGTCGGACTGTCGCGGTGCGTTACTGGCCCCGCGGTGATAATGGCACCGGGGGAATATCTCAGCTTATTCGCGCGGCCGCCAAGTACAGACGGCGGCGCTAGAGTAGAGAGAGAGGGGGGGGAAGCTGATAGAGAACAAGATTCGGAGAGAGAGCAGCGGGTCGGCGTCGCTAGAGAGCACGAGAGTAGCATGCAGAGATGAGAAGGACAGAAGAAGAGAGTGAGAGGGAGGGAGGGACTGAGTGAGAGCAAGAGAGAGAGGAGCAGAGTAGGAGAGAGAATAGAGAGGCTGAAGAGAAGCGAGACTGGGAGCAGCAGACGAGAGAGGCGATGGAGACATATATATTATTATATATATATTATATATATATATAGTCAGAGAGAGAGATGAGGGGCCGGGCGGGCTTTTCGGAGTGGGGGACGCGCGGCGGCGGGGTGGGCGGCGGGGGCGGGCGGGCGCGCCCGGGCGGGGGGGCGGGCGGAGATCCGTGCGGGCCCGTCGGGCGGCGCCCCGGCGCGGGGGCGGCTGGGGGGGGCGCGGCGTGGCGGGGCTGCGGGGGGCTGGGCGCGGCCGGGCGGGCGGCGGGCGCGGGGCGCCGAGGCGGGCGGCGGGGGTCGCGCGCGGGGCGGACGGCGCGGGGGCCGCGGGGCGCGGCTAAGAGGGAGAACAGGGCGGCGGGCGCCGAGCGCGGAGAGGACGGGCGGGGGCGGGCGCCGTGGTGTCGCGCCGGCCGTGGCGGGGATGGAATAAAGGTCGGAGCAAGTCGGGGGGCGGGTGGAGAAGGAGAGGCGGGGCACGGGTGGGCAGGGTATTGACAGGAATATCGGGATACAGCCGATCCGCGGGTGCATGGGTTCGGGCGAGAGAGGCCGGCCCGGGCTCGAATGGCGAGAGATGGGTCGAGGCCGGGAATCAATATCGTAACCGTGGGGGTGTCCGGTACGATGTGATCGACAGAAGCGAGCCGATGGGCGGCGGGGAAGCGAGTATGGAGTAGAGAGAGGAGTAGACGAGAGAGAGTAGAGGGAGAGCGATGCCGAGAGAGAGAGCAGAGATGAAGAAAGAGAGAGAGAGAGAGAGTGAGAGAGAGTTGAGAGAGAGCGAGCGAGCGAGGCGACGTCTGAGAGAGAGAGAGATGACATGATCGAAGAGAGACATGAGAGCGTAGAGAGAGAGAGGAGAAGAGTGAAGAGCGCTTAGCGGAAAAGAAATGAGAGAAGAGCGAGAGAAGGATAAAAGAGAAAGAGAAGAGAAGATGAGATAAGGAGAGAGGAGAGCGCGAGAGAGCAGACGCTTAGATAGGAGAGAGAGAGAGAGAGAGAGAAGAGAGAGAGAGAGAGAGAGAAAGAGGTGAGAAGCGCTTGCGAAAGAGAGAGAGAGAGAGAGAGAGAGAGAGAGAGAAAGAGAAAGAGAAAGATGAAAGAAGAAAGATGAGAAAGTACGAAGATAAGGATAGAGAGAGAAGAGTATAAAGTCAAAGCGATAGGGCAAAAGAGAGGGCGCGCGCACACGAGAGACAGAGGAGCGGTCGTGTGGTTATCTGCTGTTTACCTGCATCATAGGATCGAGAGGTATACGATGAGCACTCGACACATTTGTCGCAGTACAGCGACGATGACGAGAGAGCGCGTGACGTGTCTTCTGTTTACGCTGTGCCCTCTTGCACCACCGAATAAACATCCCCGCGCTCTCCCCTCACCTGCAACACAGGTGCTCCACCTGCGTGAGGCACATGCACGTGACCAGACACGTTGCCAAGAGACAAACAGCGCGCGCCGCCGTGCCGCCGCTCTCGCGTCGTCTTGGAGACGCTTGCCCTTCTATCATCCTTTGACAGTGACACCATTGACTGGCGACAGCGCACGCTGGAAGCACGGGGGTCCTGACGGCAGCTGTAGTGCGTGGTGGCAGTCTGCGTGCGAACATGTTAGCAATGATAACAGACATGTTGAGACTTGCGTCTTTTCGCATCGGTATCACCTTTCACGCGTGGCTTACCTCAATGCGCAATTCAAGATGGTTGAAATACGAATACGCTCGCTATAGCACTAAGTCTCTAACCGCTTTGTACCACAAACCACTTACAGCCATTATCAAAGAGAGCTTTACTGGTTAGCTTCTCTCATATATATTCTCTCATGGGTTATCAATCTCTTCGCCTCGCTCTCGCTCTCTCTCTCTCTCTCTCTCTCTCTCTCTCTCTCTCTCTCTCTCTCTCTCTCTCTATCTCTCTCTTTCTCTCTTTCTCTGTCCCCAACCCGTTGCCAGTTTATATATCTCCATCTTTCCCTCTTTTCATCTCGTTCTCCCTCTGCCTGTCCACCTCCACTCTCACTTTCCATTCCCTCCATTGTTACATTGTAGCAGACGCCGTACGGGACGAACTAACGCACGCCACCACTAATTACCAGTCGCCGAAATCCCTTCTGCACCGGCGCTACAACGGTTAATTCCTACAACAAATAAATCTCATCGGTTCCCCCATTGCTTTCAACGATCGTCTGCCATCGTCGCTTGTTTTGCAATCGCATCATAGATTCCGCGATCAAATATTTGTTGATCTCGACTATCAGCGGTGACGTCGGGCGCACACGCACGCACGCGGTGTCGCACGTGCGACTCTGTGACGCGGGACGCGCTCGTGTAACAACAACATTCGTAACGACGCGGGTAAACGCCGCAAAAACAAAAGAGCTCTGCGGAAGGGGCGCACGCCACAAGCTAAGCTCCACGCAGACAAAGTTCTACCCGTCCGGTAAAACAACACAGCTCACGCGCGCGTATATAAAACAAGGTTTCGTTCCGGGAGATGGGAAACAAACCGATGGAAGGCTCTATATGACTGCGCCGCTGCTGACTCCTGTGTCGCTGCCTCCCGGCGCCGCGAGCTAGCCACGAGCAAGTCGTTTCATCTCTTTGTCTCGCGTCTCGTTTTTTAACGTCTGCGTTCACTGGGAAGCGCCGCGCCGTCAAGGGCGAGCTAAGGACGCGGGAGTCCGGCAGCCGTCGCCTGCTTGCTAGAACGCGGACCCGCTGCCGCCGCTGCAATCATCTGCGTACTTGCACTCCGCCCTGACCCCCCCGACTACGCGAAGCACATCAAAGCAGTGTCTTCGCGTGAGCCGCCGCCACCCTCTCTCGCTCGCAAATCAAAGCGCCGCCATCACGAACCCCATGCACGCTCTCGAACGTCGCCCATTCAATAGCGAATTATTCGCGACGACGGAGCATAAATCGAGCTGCGACCCTCGTGTCGCGTGTTAACGAATCTCTAATTTGTATATATATATATATATATATATATATTCGACCGTGTAATGAGACCCTTGGTCTCGCTCGCCTTGCTGCGTTGTTACACACGCGGTGCGGTGGACCGGCTCCGGCATGTCTATTCGCGGTGCTATGACGTCATTTCGGTAGCTGTTACCGCGCTGGCAGCCGGGTTGACGGTAGGAATTTTGCGAAGTTCTCTAACGAATCAGTCGCCGGGGGTGGAGATGGGAGGGGCGATGGCGGGGGAGCAGGGACGCGGTCTGGAGCGAGCACGCGAGATCACGCGAGAGTCGGCTAATGATATGCACCGGACAACCAGCAGACGAGCGACGCCAGCGACACCTGCGGAGTCGGCGTCTGTTTTAAGTGAGTGATGACGTGTAGCTAATCAGCTGATCAGCTATAACTAGCTGGGCGCATGGCATAACGCGCGACCGCGTCCACGTCGCACCGCGGCGACTAAGCTAGCAGACGATTGACGTGTGTAATTACAAGACACGCTATTAGCTAATTTCATTTCGCGATGCATTGCTAATTTTACTCGCGACAAGCGGTCTGTTGTCGTTGTCAATTAATCTGCTGCTGATGTGTGATTAGTTTGAACTCGTCGCTGTAAGACAAAGACAGCAGACGGCCTGTCGAAACTGTCGCGTTCGTAAAATTAAGAACTCGTCACGAAATTAAATTAACTCGCATTTTACAAGGAAATCCGATGATGCTATGCCCAGATTGGAAGATAATGTTTTTTTTCGCGGCCGGGGCCTTATATTCGACTTGTTCGGAGAAGCGTCTGCCTTTAAAAGAAAACATTCGAATCGTAATTGTATCGATGGAAGTACTGCCGGTAACGAAGTAACACCGTGTCCAATTTGGTCCAATCTTGTCAGTAGTTGGTGATTGGATT
Source organism: Priapulus caudatus (assembly GCF_000485595.1). NCBI lineage: Eukaryota > Metazoa > Priapulida > Priapulimorpha > Priapulimorphida > Priapulidae > Priapulus > Priapulus caudatus. The sequence goes on along the minus strand of NW_014577187.1, from coordinate 649,318 downwards.
GGGAGTAGTGTAGGACCATGATAGAGGGGGGGGGGGTCTTTGGGAATTCAATCACTGGCGAGTGCTATACCAATCTAACACACCCACTCACACACGAACGCACGCATGCACGCACGCACGTGTACGCGCCACGCACCCACTCACACACGCACGCACGCACGCACGCACGCACGCACGTTTATACGCGCCACACACCAACAAGCACGCACGCACACGCACTCAAACACGCAATTGCACACGCACGCACACGCGCACACGCACGCACCCAAGCACATAATTATACACATCGCAGCTACGACGCTCACGCGAAACTTTTTTGCGAATTGCGAAAATCAGCGGCTTCGACGCAATGCTTTGTCCGCCTCGCCCGCTCTAAACGCCAACCCGTGCGTTTCCATTAGGAGCAACGTGAGAATCAATGTTCCCCATCTGCGCGTGGACGGGACTCACTAGCGAAGATCACGGAGACAATTAGTCTATTATATCACGGAGTTTATTATAGGAATGGGTTACAATCAATGTTCTCGCTCTTAACCCCTTGCGCACGACCGCAGGCAACGCCACGCAGTCGGTTCTCTCTCTCTCTTTCTCTCTCTCTTTCTCTCTCTCTCTCTCTCTCTCTCTCTCTCTCTCTCTCTCTC
>NW_014577187.1:630781-648667 GCF_000485595.1 Priapulus caudatus | reverse complement strand
AGAAGACCCCGTTTGTCGCTATAGACGCAGTATCGTACCAAGACAATGCCATGTCCCCCAAATAGATATAATTGCGTCATACATCACGCGCTAGTATAGGGTTAGTATACCAAATGCCACCGAGCTTGCATGGGGAATAACCATGAAGACACGGAGCAGGGCGTTTTTAACGGGGAAATCCTCCAAATTTATCGCCGCCTCGTACAATAACAATATCTATCGCGCCAGACAAACACACACACATGCAGGAACGGTACGGTATGGACTAGGTGCATGTCGTCTGCCCTGCCATATCTGTTTGCTCACGATCACGCGCTAGTAAGGTCTAGTACCAATGCCACCGAGCTTGCCGGGAATAACCATGCATGAGACAGGGGCAGGGCATTCCCCAAATTTATCGCGCTTATATAATAAAAATATTTATCGCGCCAGACAAACGTCACCGCCAGTATCTCCCATCTTAGTAGTCGGAGCACGACGAGTGTAGCGAGGAGGCGAGATAAGTAGACGCGCGCTCAAAGACAAGCGTCCGCGCTCACGGCGCGTCTGCGCTGCGCGTGACTCATCGCCGTGCACGAGCGGTGGCAAACGAGCGCTTTATAAGGTTCGGAAGGAGCGATACGTGTACAGACGTTCGCGCCGCGCGCGCGTACACACACACACACAACACACACACACACACACACACACACACCACACACACACACACACACACACACACACACACACACACATAACACACACAATACACACACACACACAACCACACACACACACACACACACACACACACACACACACACACACACACACACACACACACACACACGCCACACGTACCTACCATTAATAATGATACATTGTCACCAGCGCGTTTAATTTCCCCTTTCGCCGTTTTAACCGAAATGGCAACAGATGTCTTTCTGACGCTAAAGATCAAATGCTGCCATGCTTAAGGAAGCATGCTTGCGCCTTACCTCTACCACCACCGCGGTTAACACGCTCGCGCTTTGTTCCCACAAAGAAACCCCCAGAAAAGAGAGAGAGCGAGAGAGAGAGAGAGAGAGAGAAAGAGAGAGAGAGAGAGAGAGAAAGAGAGAAACAAACAGAGAGACAGAGAGAGAGAGAGAGAGAGAGAGAGAGAGAGAAAGAGAAAGAGAGAGAGAGAGAGCGATCGAGCGAGAGAGAGAGAGAGAGAGAGGAGAGAGAGAAGAGAAAGAGAGAGAGAAAGAGAGAGAGAGATCTCTTCTCTTCTCTCTCTCTCTCTCTCTCTCGCTCTCTCTCTCTCTCTCTCTCTCTATCTCTCTCTCTCTTTCTCTCTCTCTCTCTCTCTCGCGCGCTCTCTCTTTTCTAGGGGGTTTCTTTGTGGAACAAAAGCGCGAGCGTGTTAACCGCGGTGGTGGTTGAGGTAAGGCGCAAGCATGCTTTCCGTAGCATGGCAGGCATTGATCTTTTAGCGTCAGAAAGACATCTGTTGCCATTTCGGTTAAACGGCGAAAGGGGAAATTGAACGCGCTGGTGACAATGTATCATTATTAATGGTACGTACGTGGTGCGCGCGCGCGTGTGTGTGTGTGTGTTGTGTGCGCGTGGGCGCGAGCGTCTGTGTATCGTTTCCTTCCGAACTTTATAAAGCGCTCGTTTGCCACCGTCTCGTGCACGGCGATGAGTCACGCGCAGCGCAGACGCGCCGTGAGCGGGACGGGACGCTTGCCTTTCGAGCGCGCGTCCACTTCTCGCCTCCTCGTTTACACTCGTCGTGCTCCGACTACTAAGATGGGAGATACCTGGCGGTGACGGTTTGTCTGGCGCGATAAATATTTTTATTATATAAGCGCGATAAATTTGGGGTTGGTTAACCCTGTCTCATGCATGGTTATTCCCCGGCAAGCTCGGTGGCATTTGGTACTAACCCTACTAGCGCGTGATACGTGAGCAAACATTGCCAGACTACATGCACCTAGTCCATTCCGTACCGTTCCTGCATGTATGTGTGTTTGTCTGGCGCGATAGATATTGTTATTGTACGTGGCGCGATAAATTTGGAGGATTTCCCCGTTAAAAAACGCCCTGCTCCTGTCTCATGGTTATTCCCCGGCAAGCTCGGTGGCATTTGGTATACTAACCCTATACTAGCGCGTGATGTATGACGCGACTATATCTGTTTGGGGGACATGGTATTGTCTTTGGTACGATACTGCGTCTATAGCGACAAAGCGGGTCTTCTGGAACTGCACACGGCAACCAGCGCGGCCTTTACACACGCGATCGGATGATCGGAGGCAAACTCCCCTTCTGACCTAACGCTAGCCTGTACAATTTCGGTTTTTATACATTTCTGGCGGGCGCCGTGGCGGGAGCTGCGAGTCAATCTTCTCACGTTAACACTGCTTTGGCGGTGCACAGTAGTGATTCAGGGGAGACCTTTTCTAATCGTAACGTAATTAATAGAGAAATCCACTCGGTCGCTATCCTGCTTCCTACGTAGAACTGAAGCTGTATTACTTCTCAGCGTGGCGTGGACCCGCTTGCAATTATCAGCGGGGAAAAAAAGTCCGCAAAGTTTCGAACCGCGGGGACCAATTGTTATTCATGACAATTCGACAGACGCCGTTCGGCTTTGAACGGATTTCTATTTCGATACTGACGCTACTAGAACGTATCCCGTAAAAGCATATGTGGCGTGACGGTCGCTAATCCAGTCCCGTCGATGATGGAATCCCAGAGCAGACAACACTGATGGCAGCGCTCCCCCCGGATCCGCGCACCGTGCTACGGAAATACGGTTACGGAAATGGCGAGTGTCTGCTCTCTATACTGCCGGGCTACCGGCGCGCGACCCCTTTCTGTTAACGACCATATCCGCTATTCGATACACGAATGTTACGCTCACATACATCACTATTGCACACAAAACGGAACTTATAACTGCAGAGAGAACAGAGGTTGACCGACAGAGCATCATCCTCCCCTACCATATAGCTTGCATTACATGCCACTCATCCATACGTCTTCATCGCTCGCTAACGCTCTCGCTACAAGGGAAGTTGTGTAATATTGCGCTGGTGTCGTTAGTGAAACTGCCACGCGCGTCGCGTCGATCGCCTCCATAATAAAAAATGGCGGCGATTTCCCTTTCGTTGTGCTTCCGCCGCTGCTCGCATGCGATCGTAACAATTTCCCGCCAGTTATTAGAGCGCTGCTAACGACCGTCTGCCTGCCACCGCCGACGTAAGCACCGAGCAGGCGAAACAATCCCTGACGTCATCGCCAGACTATGCAAGCGCAAACAGAGGGCTAATGGCTCTCCCTTATTCACATCACCCCCCCCCTACTCCTTATCAGCGTTCTCTTATTTAGCCCCGTCATTTCCAACTACTCCCACATCGCCCCCTTCCTTCTTCACCCTCCTCCTCCTCCACCTCCTCCTCCTCCTCCTCCACCTCCCTCGCTACATGATTGCCCTAAACTTTCACTGCACCGCGTTTTTGCGTGTCGACTTACTGTGATCATATCCAGAGAGAGAGAGAGAGAGAGAGAGAGAGAGGGGGGGGAGGGAGACAGCGTGAGAGAGAGAGAGAGAGGGAGACCGCCCACGCACGGCGCGGGCATGCACGCAGCCAGCCAGGCAGACATGAAGGCCGGGCAATGAATGCTTGCATCAGCGCAATATAATATAAAATATTAAATTCTCATTTCATCCACTGAGCGTCACTTTCGCTTTCGGGCGGCTAGTCGGTTTTTACTTGCGAGTCGACGTGTCGGCCCGCGAAATTAGCGATCATCAATAATCGATAACCTATAATCGATTATCATCAACAGGTCATCGATCATTTATCGTTCATCATCAATCATCGATTAACCGAAGACTCCATAGAAGTCAAGTGAATTATCTATACGTGAATAATCACAAGCGGTCGGTCGGCTGGAAACGTGTGATGATTTCAGGAGTGTATAATATATGTATGTATGTATGTATATATATATATATATAATAGAGCATGTATCTCTATATTATACACTCCTGATGATTTCACCTCCCAGGCGCAGACTCGGCCTATAGCTCAGCTGCTCCCTCCGATTCCACAATTCTCTCTCGATCGCCAGTCGTTCAACGGCACCGCCTTTACGACTTCATCCTCGGCCGTTATGCTATATGCGTCTTCACACGTCGTCGGTGCCTGATGCTTGACCCTCACTGACGATCCACCTGATGTACGCACCTCCTGTCGTGCCCGATTCACATGCAGATGCGTGTGCACACATTCACACTCTCTATCAGTGCACCTCTTTTCTCGTCCTCTCTGGCACCCAGGCTTTTCTCTCGCCCCATTAACGCATAACCCATGCGGCGGTTAGCAACAACCACAGTCGCGTTTCCCTAAGCTAGTAACGGCAGCGACATTAACGAGAAGTTTCCACGCTCTGTGGACGGCATCGGGGCCTCAGCTTCCGTCAGCTGGCGGCGTAGCTGCACGCGCGCAGCCTACCGCCGTGTCACGCATACGGCAGAGGAAGCCGCGAAGCCCTGCGCGACGGGCACGACATCTGGCGTTAATTATTCGCTCGAAAATAAATGTGATTTTTCTTGCTATGAAATTTGAGCATCGTGGAAACGAAATAGATTAAAATATAGAAAATCGGGAATTTTTAGTAAGTATATAGTGATGATATTTAATTTCAACAGTATGTCTTTAGGCATAGATGATATATACTGGCACGGATACAGATAATAGGCATTTTGGATAACTGAGAGATTGAAATTAAAACGCTTCGCATGACTCGTAAATATTATCTCTCTACATTAAACGTATAATTTCAACAAAATAAATTTTTTGTAGATACCGGTTACATTTTAATTATTTAAATACAGCATTGTGATTACTGTTTTTCAGATCGCACTACTTGTGAGGATATAATACCTACTTAAATATCATAATTTCAACAAGATAATTTTCCATTGGTATGAACCTGGCACGCTAGAATGCAAATCTAACGCTACGTTAAATTCTTGGTAAATTTATGAAGGCTAGACAATTGATAATTATTAAAGTTAGACACAAGTATAAACATTTTTCACATCACATGACTCAAGCGTAAGTACTTGCTTTACTGTATGCTTTCTTATATGTCTGTTTGTCTTCCTGCCTGTCTATACATGTTTGTCAGTCTGTCAGTCAATCAGTCTTTCTGCCTGTCTGCCTGCCTGCCTATCTGTCTATATGTCTGTCTGTCTGTCTGCTTGCCAGCCTGCCTGCCTATCTACGTGCCTGTTTACTTGCCTGCTTGCCTATCTGTCTGTCTGTCTGCCTGCCTGCCTGCCTATCTGTCTGTCTGATTGCCTGCCTATCTGTCTTTGTGCATTTCTGCCTGCTTAACCTGCTTGCCTGTTTACCTGCCCGCCTGCCTACCTGCCTATTTGCCTGCCTGCCCGCCTGCTTGCCTGCCTGCCCGCCTGCCTGCCTACCTGCCTGTCTGTCTGTCTGTCTGCCTGCCTGCCCGCCTGCATGCCTACCTGCCTGTCTGTCTGCCTGCCTGCCTACCTGCCTGTCTGTCTGCCTACCTGCCTGCCTGTCTGCCTGTCTGCTTACCTTTACCTGCTCTCTGTGTAAAAACGTTAGTTACGGGAATCTCGTGACGCCGCCGCCGCAGCAGCTGCTGCCACGCGCATCCTACCGGGAGGCTGAGGAGTAGGAGCACGCGGGAAGCCCACCAACATCCCGCAAGTCACGTTGTCTATAAGAGCGAGAGAAAGAAGAGAGGTAGAGAGAGAGAGAGAGAGAGAGAGAGAGAGAGAGAGAGAGAGAGAGAGAGAGAGAGAGAGAGAGAGAGAGAATCCATAACTATATACACCGTTATTACCGTGCCCTTGGGGCCATCTATCCGACCAGTCAACCATCCACGGATGCTCTATATAGACCTCGCTATACATATGTATTATATGTATTATATATTTTTCGTTTAAATTTCTATCGTTCGCTATAAATAAGTAAGGGAGAGAGATGGGTGAGAGTTAAAAAGAGAGAGAGAGAGAGAGAGAGAGAGAGAGAGAGAGAGAGAGAGAGAGATTTGTACGCAATTGAATTTCGGTAGTTAATTTTTGCATCGTGTCGCGTGCGTGATGGTGATGGTGGTGATAATGATGAGGATAATGATAGAGGTTATAATAGTGATCAGAGAGAGTTATTTGATAGAGGGAGAAGGAGGTTGAACGCAGGAGAGGGAGAGAGAGAGAAAGGAGGTGGGTGAGCGATAGCAAGTGATAGAGAGTATGGGAGAGAAGATAGGAGAGAGGGAGAGGGAGTGTGAGAGGCAGAGGGAGAAGTATAAAGAGATACAAAATACGAGAGAGAGAGAGAGAGAGAGAGCGAGAGAGAGGAGGTAGGGAGAATGAGATGGAGAAAGCTGTTTAGCAAAGGAACACACACACAGATAAGTAGGGAAGGAGTGCACTCGCGCGAGCAAGAGAGAGAGCAAGTAGTAGAAGGGAAAATGGGGATAGGGAGAGAGTGCGTGTTTGAGAGAGAGAAAGAAAGAGAAAGAGAGAGGGGGAGTGCGAGGAAGAGAGAAAGGGAGAGAAGGGCAGACAGATAGATAGACAGACAGACAGACAGACAGACAGACAGACAGACAGACAGACAGACAGACAGACAGACAGACAGACAGACAGACAGACAGATACACAGACACACAGACACACAGACACACAGACAGACACGCCAACACACACAGGCAGACATCTCCGATTCTTCTCGTTAGTTTCTCTAGCCGTCTCTCACCGCCTCCCGGCAATCTGGTTGTTGGAAACCCGTAATTTCACGGCGTGACCTCACACAGCGCAGACAACACAGACGGGCCATTGTGCGTGGCGATGTAGTGCAGCACACCTGTTGATGAGGTGAGTGCGGGGTGAGGGCGGCCACACTTACACCTGCCCTGCAGAGGGGCGTCTCCCGCGACGACGACGACGATACGTAACGGTGCACGATGAACGAGTTAAAGTCAGCCTTCGCGCGCGCACGCTCTCTCTCTCTCTCTCTCTCTCTCTCCCTCTCCTTCTCTTTCTTTTGCTCTCATATTCTGCTTACTCTCATATCCGTTTTCCTCTCTGTGTGTCTCGCTTTCTTCTCTCGCGCGCTCTCTCTCTCTCTCTCGCTCATTCATTCGCATCCTTTTATTTAAAAAATTGATTAAAACGTGTGTTTTAATCACGAAGCGGGTTTAGTTGTGACGGTATAACAAGGGGGGGAAGTCCCAGCGTCTCACGCTCTCCTCCCGCGCGTGGGGGGGGGCGTGCCGCCGGGGGAAAGTGATATCATGTTTCAGCCGGTCTGGAGCGCTCTGTGTCTGCCACGGGCATTTGAAATTCAGATGCGGCGCGCTGGCGGCTTTGTTGTCGTCAGCTTGGGCCGCGATCAGGTGTGCTATTGTCGCCCGCCGGTCGTACCTGTAAATTGTTACCCGCTGCGCGATGGCTCGTCGAGGTGCCTGGAAGTCATGCGCAGCTCGCGGAGCGTGTCCCGCCTCACGCTGAATGCACGCCCGGTGTTCTCCCCCTCTCATAATCCCTCTCCCCATCCCCGCCCTCCCCTTCCTCATCCCCGGCGCTGGCTAGCATCTTGTAAACATACGTGTGGACCGCGCGCGCGGTAGGGAAACAAACGTGCAATCAGTGATTGCTGTAATTGCGAGCGTGTAATGTTGTAATAGTAGTAGTCATCGCGCGTCGGTCGGCGCCCTTGTCACGTAGCGATGTTGATCGCGAAACGCGGTGTCGCGATGTCAGAAACTGTATCATAAATCCATTGATTATGATTACCTTTCTGTACTTTTTTTTTAACATTTTTCTTTTTACATTTTTCTTCTTATTTATTATTCTGCTATTGTCTTCGTGATTTTACATAGATCACGAAGAGGGAAGAGCTAATAATACCTATTATTAGCTCTTGATGTAGGCTATAGGATATAGATATGGGTCGGTTCGTACAATAAAAATATAGTACGTCTTTATTATGGCACGCCTGACGTGTGTGTAGGTGATGACGCATTCTGTACTGCGTCTACTCTTATCGTAAATTCTCACGTTAACGCAGGCTTATTACGTCACACCTGACAGTAGCTGATCGCGCGCGCTGACACTCTCTCTATACTGTTTATATGCCATTACCGCAAACTGACGTGTTTCGGTCCACTAGTCCAAAATCACAGTCCGAATACTTTTGTTTGCCCCGCAGGAAAGAGAAATAGTACAATTGGCATGCCCCCCAAAGCGAGTGCTGATAGGGTGGATGACGAAACTACTGCTGCGAGTGTGGTAAGTTGCAACGGTCGTTTGGCACGCGTTTCTCGCAAGCACGATTTAGTTTGGCATGGGGCAAGCCTGTACTATTTCTCTTTCCTGCATTCTAGCGTTCTACTACCTACACAGCCTTCGTCCGTTTTCTTTTCACCGCATTTTTTTATATGTCCGGTAGACCTGTTAGCATGGATTTTTTTTATCGTAGGCACAACGCATGTTTGTGGTGGTAGTCTGTGTTCTTTCTTTGGTGTGCTCTTGTCTAGCGCGCAGATGACGCACGCGGCGTGTTGTGTCAATGTGTTTACACACACGATCATAAATCAAATTCTCCGCACCACGTGACAATTAACAGGTGACCACGTGACGACCCGAGTCTTTACGTTTTGGCACATTTACAATTTGATCGCTCATATATATATATATATATATATATATAATAAATATATATTATATATATAATATATAATAAGCAGTAGCAAATAGATGGGGGCACAACTGTGAGTGAAATAAGGGCTCGGCAGCATAAAGCGTGGAAACACAATCGGATGTTATTCTGTATGTCTGTTTCAAATCGCAGCATGTTGTAGCAAAGATTGGCGAGAGATTTTATAGTAAGTCCAAGTTAGAAATAAACACAAATAACGAGAGTTTTTGTGTCGGGCGCCTGAGCGGTTGCGAGCCTTTTAACACAAGCTAGTTTTCAGAATTTAGGTGTTTTTTTTAGTTGTGTTGCAATTTTGATAGCAGCGAATTTTATGTATTTTTTATTAGACATTATTACTTTATTGCGATTTATTGACGAGTATCTACTGCAGAATTTTAAGTCATTCATCGGGTATGCGAATCAGGTATTAGTCAGGTGACGCGCAATGTGTTTCCGCCAACTTCCTGCATCAACCAGGGCAACCAAAAGAGCGCCAAACTTCGCGCAAACCCCAAGATGCGAAACGCAGAGATAAAGTGAGCAGTATTTGTGCAGTTAGTCCGAGGGTGCATGGGGGGGGGGGGATGAGAAGAGAAGGTGAGAGGCGGCGCGGGGGAGGGGGTGGGGGGGGATGAGAAGAACGGGGGTTAAGCATGCAAGAGGTGTAAATATTTAGGTGCGCGCGTGCTATAGGGGTGTGGTCCGCGCAGGTGCGCGTGCATCATTATCTCTGCAGACGTGTCACTTAAATATAGATGCGTGACGATATCGAGAATCAGTATCGGATTAAATGCGACGAAGGGAGGAGGGGGGCAAAAAATCACAACAACAAACAAAACACATTCCATTGCTGCGCATTTCGTAAGATGCATATGCAAATAAACATTTTCTCTGGCGATGCGTTAAGAGCTAGGCGCTGCCTTGTAATGTGCGGAGAAATGCACGTGCGCCTTGATTTGCACGGCTGCCACTCAACTTTCACTCTCCGTTACGAATTGCTAATGTTCGGATGAAGTCTTTGTCATAGCTAACGACTAAACTCTATCTCTGACGAATAGGCGCCGATGAACCGAAGAGCGACCACTTTTTTTTTGTACCAGCCCTCACGTTATTATTCACATTACGTGTTTCGCATAAGAAACTCGCAGCTGTGCATTCCCGACCATACCTCACGCCTTACCTCACCTCACCAACACCCCCACCTCACCAGCACAGCACCACTACCAATACAAACATCATGTGGCACCACTATACGACCACAATTACCACCATACCCCTACCAACACAATCACCGCGGCACCACTACGACTACTATCATCACAGCACCACTACCACCACTATCACCACAACACCCCAATACGGCTACCAATACCACAACACCACTACCAATGCCACAGCACCACTACCAACACAGCACCACGGCTAACAACACCATCGCAAGCCCACTTCACCCCACCTCTATTCTAACCACTACCCAGCCTTCGTCAACCACTACTCCACTAACTCCCTACCTCCCCCCGGCCCACACCTCCGCCCTCGGTATCAACTTTCCTTCGAACCTTCCATGCACCCATGCACGAACAGCGCGTGAATATATGCACACCGCCATCAATAATGAAACCACTCTCACTCGTGTTTTATTCGGGTCCTCTTTCGGGTTTACTCTCTCTCTCTCTCTCTCTCTCTCTTTCTCTCTCCCTCATCATCTTCTATCTCTCTTCTTCTCTCTCTCAACTCACTCAATCTCTCTTCTCCATTTCGTGTCTCTCTCTCTTCTCTCTCTATCAACAACATTCCTCTCTCTCTCACTCTCACTCCCACTCGATCGTTCACTCACTCTCTCTTTCACTCTCACTATCACTCTCTCTATTGCTCTCGCGCTCTCCCTCTCCCCCCTCTCTCACCCCCTCGCCTCCGCGTGCACGCACTCACCTCATTATATTAGCTGCTAGCGTACCTGTCCACTAAGCGTTGCGGTACTCGTGTCAAGCAGCGTGCGCGGGTTCAGACCGGTGCCAGTCACCGCTGGCGCGCGTGCCACTTTGAAGAAGCCCGGCATTCGCATTATTACGTGATATTACGCAATAGTACGTAATGCGCGCTAACCTGCCGCTATTAATCGCATGCCGCGACAGACGGTAGATTTTTTTTAACTCTCACTCTCACTCGCCGAAAGTGAAAGTGGATTGGATTTTTTTTCTCCACCCGTTCGTATGATGACGTGGTTAGCGAGCGATGGCATTCTAAATTGACGCTTACCATTCGGTACCAGCTCGCGCACGCACGCACGCACGCACGCACGCACGCACGCACGCACAAAAGCAGACAAGCACACACACATGCACGTACGCACGCACGCACGCACGCACTCACGCACGCATGAAAGCAGGCACGCATGTACGCACGCACGCAGGCAAGCACACGCACATGCACGCACGCACGAAAGCAAGCACACATGCACGAACGAAAGCACACGCACATGCACGCACGCACGAAAGCAAGCACACATGCACGAACGAAAGTACACACACATGTACGCACGCACACAGGCACGCACGCATGCACGCACGCAGGCCCGCACGCCACGGTAGCAGACATGCTGATATGCTCCCGCCACAATCACGTCATGTCAGGAGCGAGGGAATGGCGCGTGTCGGCGCGTCCCAAAACGCAATTGAATTGATTAGGTTCATGTCAGCGAAAGTTCGACTGTTTCCGCTCTGTTCCGATTTAGCTACCGATCGCGCCCTCGCCCGCATCGCGTACCGGAAATCCGCTTTCACTTTCCGTACGCAGAAGCTGCGTCGTCTGCTCCCGACGTCGTCGCATTTAATCGGGGAAGATGAAAAAAAATGCGGTAACGATTTGACATTTGCCTTCTTCCTCTACTTTCAGGAAGGAAACGATGCGATGAACAGAAACGGACGCGGAAACGGCGGATTTCGCCAGCGGAACAGGAGAACGATGAGTGAGTCGGTGCAGCAGCGCTATCCCGGTGCAGACGACACTCAATAGAGGCGCACGATTCAGCAAGCTCTCAGCGCAGAGCACGCCGGTGACGACAGCGACGGCGACGATGACGATAGTGGCCACCGAACGGACGTTCTATTTACTGGATCGAATCGAGATCAAAATGGCCGCCGCCAGCGTTTGCGATTCCCGAGGAGAGCCGAACGCGATTCGGTCATGATCGGCAACAGCGTTGGCAAGCTACCGACGCGGAAGCAGAGAGGTAGACGACATCCGGTGTGATCGTGACGTCAAGAGAGACGCCATATTTTTTTACGTTCTCGGTGATTATTGGCGCCTGCATACATATATTGTTTCAAGCGCACCCCATGTAGACCTGAATGTGCCATCGGTCTGATGCGGGGAAGGCCAACATCTACATACATTATGCTATGTGTAGAAAAATTATTGGCCTGGGACAAGTTTACAGGGTTTGACTGTATATTTGATAAGACCCGAAGGCAACGCATACTGGTATCTGTTAGATAGGATATATTAGTCGAGCGGGAATTCTCGCATATGCTTGCTTTCCGTGTGATTTCCTTTCCGAGAGATTTCACATAGTCAGTTTAATGTTGTAGATTAGGAGTATAAGGGTTCTCGTATTGTATTCCACATTTTTTCTTTTCATAAGATATATCGCTTTCGATAAGTTATGACGCATATATTTATTACACGTTGGCGTAATAGGCTGAAACGATACATATTGATTGCATTATAATAGCAGACGTAGAGTAATATACATATGCGTATATGATTTAACTCCTGCTGTCATCGTGTGATTAAATATTCATAGGTTCTGGATACAACCGTAGCAAGCGTCACTCGATACCCCAGCATAGCATTCATGTAGTCCTGCGACACGCACTTCGTACACACGACAGTTTCAATAATTCCTTCAGTGCAAATCATTAGCGAATAAAGGAATTCTTTGGTAGATCACCGCAAATCACCGCAAGCGAGCGCGAGTGGAACGTATTCGTCCGATACGCCCCGCGCATTCATTAAACGGCCTACCCCCTTGCTTCTCCCCGCATGCATGGCCAGCCGTATAGGGCTGAGCGACTCCACCCCGGACTATACAGAGTGCGTCTGCTCGTCTGACTCAATAGCTATTTTGACGCGTGACTCAACGCGACTTTCATTTTGGTAGACGCCGCACGTAGCAGTCTATAGCTGGCCCGCAAGCAAGCATGGTTAGTGGAGCGAGCGAGAGAGAGAGAGAGAGAGAGAGAGAGTGGGTGAGAGAGAAGGAGGAGGGGAAGCGAAAAAACTAGCCGCGTGCCAGCATGCATGTGGTGGTCGACCCACGCGACGGTGCATCGCTGCTAGATCTGCTGCAATCCTCCCATACCATCATCGCGCAGCCGCATCCCGAGCGATCGACGCAAGCCCGCAGCGGAGACATCATGTGCCCAGCCGATCCAGCCCGCCCGCTACACCCTCCTCCCGTCTACGACCTTCAAACCGCTATTATCCTCACGGAATTCGACAAGCATCGCAACAATTCTGATCTACCCCCTCCCCCGCGCCTTCGATGTGCCGACATGTCGGAAATTGATATTATAGCGAGTTTGATGGCTGAGTATTAGCAGACGACTGATTGCGGCGTCGAAGCCGTTCGTAAGAACTGCGGAGCGTGTGGTTTCACCGGGTTTGTGTGGGGGGGTGTCGCAAAACGCGGCTCGTGATTAGAGGTTACGTGTTGGGTAATCGTACAACGCGAGTTGTTGGAATTTTGCGGGGAATCGGGCAAAACACGGGGTGGTAACATTTGCCAGCGGCGGGGGCGGTACTAGGGTGAGGGTTGTAAAACACGACGCCGCAGCAATTCCACTTGCGAGTGTATGGCGTAGTTTTCTAGCATGCTCTTATCATTCCCGGATCGACCTCGCATTTTTCTCGAAAAAAGAAGAGTGCACGTGAAAAAGAAGAAGCGGACGAGAAGAAGAAAAATCGCACAGTAAAACGCTAGCACGTGGGTGACGATGCCGACAGCTGGACACCGGATGCTGTGAAGCCAGACACGAGACGATGTGATGCGATGCTGAGCTGAGCTTGCCCGGGCACCGTGGGAACCAGTGCCACGTGGCCAGCCAGCAGTCCACGCTGCGCAAACCACCAACGTTTCGCAAGGACGCATCAGGCGTTGGGGAAATCTCCTAAATACGCACACTGATGATGGGCCGGGAAGACAGAATGACGATGCTGAGTGTATCGTGTATGTGATCAGGTTACGTTAACGTCAATATGAATATCAATATGAATATTATGTGATCAGGTTACGTTAACGTCAATATGAATATCAATATGAATATAATATATATATATATATGCCTTGCCACTGTAATTAATGTAATAAATCTTTGACGCATACAAATGCGAATTTATCTGTCAGCATGTTGAAATATGCATTGTCTGTCGTGCGCGAGGCTCACGCGATTTCTCGAAATCACGTGATGCCAACTTTCGCATGCAGTGTGCAGCAGATTTCACTTGGGCTGTGAAGTTGATTACGATGATATCCATCGAGGATTGTCCGTACACTGCTGCGCCAATAAACATTTAATTTGAAAAAATATATTGTTATGGGTTCAAATAAACCCACAAATAATTAGCTTTCGATTGATCTCACTGTGTTGTATATAGGATTTGTAAAAATCATTTCTTTCGTTGGGTTGTGTGTGCGTGTTTGTCCGGATTTTATGTGCGATCGCTAAAGCTCAAATAGATATATATGCTATGCAAATTGCCGAGTGTGCCTTCTTCATGTATCGCCGCACATTTGGTAAAATCCGATGGTGAAACATCAAACTGTTCACAAAAAGACACGGCGTTCGTTATTCTTCAAAACGTACCAGTTTTCATGGAATTTCTTTAACGAATCCGACAAAGCGAGCATGAGATTTTATTAATCATTTATTAGTGAATCTCCTCCCATTTCTCTGCGTCTTCGTTGCTTTGTAATTATTCGATATTTGACGCCGCCATTTTGTGAGCAAACACGTGACTTTACTATATGTATAGTGCAATGTATTGTATACTGCTGGTCAGTACATCATTTGCGCCAACTATGTACATGTATATACTCGGACCCAACATACCCTCGCGTGCCTGTGGTCATCGTACGCTATGCTAGCTAGCTCTTGGTCAATCTCGTTGTAAGCGAACCGTAATTGTATGTAGCTATCTATACCCGTGTAGCATTTCGCCCACGCCACAGGAGGCCTGTGATGGAGCGAGGGGGTACACGGGTAGCGCTGAGTTGCATGAAACTGCCGAGCGGGCCTACCTTACATGACCTGTGCAGGCGGTGCGTAAAATTAAGGGAACATTTTCGGTGTGTTGTAGACTAGATGAACGGTTTGCATCTTTGTTCTTTGAGAAAATCTGAATAGATTTCGTTTGTTGTCATTGTTTTTGGGTTGTTATCGTGCAACATATGCGAAGTCACTACGAATAGCTTTAGGTAAATGGGGTTATTCTGCGAGAAAGGGCGAGTTACAACTCTCTTCGCAGCTATATTTGTTTACCCCTCCTGCCCGAGAAAAAAAAAAGCAAAACAGGGTGTGCATATTTTGCGAGTTAGAATGCGAAATGTGGACGTGTGGGCGAGGACGTCGTGTAAGCCATGCTCCGTGTAATCAATTGTTTATTGCGTTGTCCTCGGCGTGATAAATAGAAATTAAGATATACCGGTAGAAGCGTTCCGAGGCGTAAAGATGGCGTCCACATATTCGCGGTTGATCTCATATTTTCGTAAGACTGTTGCTCAAACGATATCGTTCCGCCAGACAGCTGGTGGGGGAAAACTCGTACACTGGGCGGCAATGCAACACCAGCGCTTTTGTATGGTTAATCAATTTTCTATGCATAGAATGCATAAAAGGTGCGTGTCCAACACGGACGAAGAACCGCAACGCCATTTAGTTTTTTTCTCGTGTTCTCGATAATCACGTGGGTACGGCGTGAAATTCCCAACTTTGCTCTAACATCCAAGATGGCGGAGCATTTCGGTTCGGCCGAGGAGTCTGGATGGAGCGTTGCAAACGCTCGCGCTTTGTAACGGTGATGCAATTAATTGTAAATCGATGAAATTAGATCAAGCGAACCGATCTTTGCAGCTGGTTAAACGACGGATCTCGCAAGTTCCGGAATTGTTCAGTGTTTGCTAGTGAAATATATATATATATATATATATATATATATATATATATATATCAATATGAATATCTGTTGGCGCATGTAAATAAGGTTACAGCTATAGCGATATATATATATATATATATATATATATGCGTGTAATCTCTGCACCGCTATGGCCTTTATTTCAGCATAATCATATTTAGTTTAGAGTGCTTTAGTTCATTAGTTAGTCTCTTTCTTAGTATGTAATAGCACGCATCGTCGTATGTGTTGTGACGTCACCATAGAATCTTTTCGCGTCGAACATTCACACATTTTGGGTCGAGGTTTATGTCCCGTGTAGCCGAGAGGTGGAAGCGTGATTGGTTCTTCGGGACAGGTGTGAATTTCGGCGCAGGTAGTTAAGGTTTCGCGACCGAGTCTCCAGGTGAGACGTTCTGTACTGTCACAGCACACACACACACACACGTGTGTGCGAGCAGTTTACAAGTAGAGGGGGTTTATATACCGTGTCGTCGTAAATAGGATATAGACACGAAACGTGTGTACCCTCGCGTGGCTGGAATTGTGCAATGCATAACTTGTAAACGGTTTTTTTTGTATACTACTTGTGTTTTGAGAAATAAATATAAACTTACACGTTTATAAAGTCATGAGATTCACGTGTTGTCCGCTTGCTTAATCTGTTGACCGCGTCTTTAAAAGAACTAACGAGAAGTATGCAGTTATACCACATACACGTCAAATATCAATTGTAATATATTTAAAGATATATTTATTAGAACCAATCAGGATTTGCATTACGCCCTGAAAGGAAAATCAAAACGCAAAATAGCGTATATGGCAGAGGTCCCGGCATTATCGAGCCCCGGATAAACGGGATCATCGTATAAACGACATGTCTTCAAAAACATTTTCATGGTTCCCGACCTGTCCCGATAGAGCAGGGACTACTGTAGTAGAAAAGAAGTCGTGATAGCATGCATATACATAAACATAACATCAGGAGTATATAATAGAATATCTTCTATTATATACTCCTGATAACATATATATAACATCAAGAGCTAATAATACCTACCTAGGTATTATTAGCTCTTGATAACATATACATATACATATACGTATACACATACAAATACACATACATATACACATACACATACACATACACATACACATACACATACACATACACATGCACATGCACATGCACATGCACATGCACATGCACATGCACATATACATATACATATACATATACATATACATATACATATACATATACATATATACATATACATAAACGTGCGTTACATCATATGCGCTTCGGAAATTAACGCTGTTCAGACGTTACACTTAAGTATTCAACACATAAATATACGACGATTGCAAACTCGCCTGCACGCAAATTCATCGACTATAATATAAAAACGTCACGATGAAACCTAGCAAATACACGCTGAGCATGAACTTTCTGTTAATTCGCGATTAAGTAATTACAGTATCAAAAACACTCTACCATAGATGACAAAAATGCAATAAACTCTAACATCTATCGGGCCGTGATCTTCTAGAGGAAGTAGTGGGAAGAAATATACTCACGGGAAAAGAACGTCAACGATGATTATAATATCAAAAGGTATCTAACTTTCGATGAAATAAATGCAACTGCATTTTTCATCCGTTGGGATTATAAACGGGGAAAAAACACATGAAGAGAAAGTGAAAGTCGATTATAATACCAAAAGGTATCTAACCATTGATGAAAAATTGCAACCCTATTCAATACCCGTGGGGAATATAGAGGGGAAGAAAAAACGCACAGAAAGAAAATGAAAGATGGTGCAAAAACGCGCCTATCGCGGGAGAGAGAAAGATGAAAAACAGACAGAGAAAAGAAATCTAACTCATCGTGATTTCAATTCGGAGATCACATACACACGCAAGCACGCGTACGCACGCACGCACGCACGCACGCACGCTCGCACGCACGCACGCACGCACG
>NW_014577187.1:626258-630771 GCF_000485595.1 Priapulus caudatus | reverse complement strand
CATCAAGAGTAGATAATAAAACCTATTTTTTTACCGGTTTTATTATCTACTCTTGATGTATATTCATATTTTTCAGGGCAAATGAACGTGAATGATGTGCAGTACGATTGAAACAACTCGTAAAGTAAACGAGAGCGTTTGATCACATAATGCTTTAATACGATGTTTAACACGAATAGCTTTAGTCTTCTCACTCAATGATTAAATAAATATTTGGTAAATATTGAGGTTATGGTAAATATGTTAAGTTGATAAATAAGTTATCGAAGTAAAATTGTTTTACATTGACACATTAATTAAATAACGCGTTTTCAATATATTACGAATATATCCATTCTCATTTTAGTATCATTATTTAGAATCAGATAATTTTTTAACTACAATTTCATAAAAAAATAATGAAAGATTATACATAATAAATAAAGCATGTATCATCTGTTAAGAAAATTGTTTTAATTCTTTATAATTAATAACTTAATCTTTAAATACTATTGTAAACGTGGATCGTTTGATAAAATAACTCCTTCGGTAATTGATCACGTGGTTCAAAGTTCGGTTTTACTATATATATACATTTATTGATTCATTTGTTTATTTATTTATTCATCTACGTATCATCGCGCATATGTTCGGCCGGCATGGCACGGAAGCAGACAAATCACATTCGCCATATATATTATATCATAACATGAAGCTCAGTGATTAGCAGCAGCCACGATGCGAGCACCCCACGCTCCCGCGCACCGCATTACCATAACAATTTACCCTCAGCGTGTAAATGGCAATTTAAATGACTATTTGCATATAGATTAGCACCTGTTTTTGTATTTATTCGCCGGGCCGCGGTATTGTTAACATACGCACGCGTGCTACGCTGCTATCGCCTCCATCAGCTGTCCACGCATTCTGTTACGTTTTCGGCGCCTGTGTTTACGTCACGGTGTTGGTGTGTGTTTGTGTGTGTGTGTGTGTGTGTGTGTGTGTGTGTGTGTGTGTGTGTGCGTGCGTGCGTGCGTGGATGCGTGCGTGCGTGCGTGGATGCGTGCGTGCGTGCTTGCTTTCCTCACCATGCAGTTACACGCGAACCAACCGAAATCACGATTTTGACATAGGTGAAGATTTCGTAAGGACAGTCGCATTTGAATCAGAGGTACGTAAAACGAATCTGGCTTCCCTTCCTCCCCTCAGCAGCCGAGACGACCTCCTTTCTCCCTCCCGTCGCGTTTCTGCATTTTTTCCCACCGCCGCGTTTTTTTGCACCGCGGCGTTTTTTCGCACCGCCGCGTTTTTTCCCGCCCGGCGATAAATAAAGCAGACGCCTTCGCGATTCGCGGCGGCAGCGGCGGCCATGATGACGCAGCGGCAACCTCGGTGGTCGCCTGCCGACACTCAGACCCCGAAGCCGACCGCAGTGAGGAGTAAGGGGATTATAGACGTCGCCGGTGGGTGGGTGGCGGGGCCGCGGGGGGAGAGACAGCGGCGGCAGCAGCAGCTGCTGTCGGGGCAGACTAATCCACGAGCAGATAAGATCTGGCCGCCCGCTCTTCGTCTGTCTCTACCGCTCCCAGTATTAGAACGGGAACCAACCGCTTGCGTTACCTAGCGCTTGTGGTTTTTTTTCGCTCACATGCGCTTGTGTTTTATTTCGCACACACAAGCGATATACGTACATATAGTATCATCAATCGTTACGTATACACGCATACTTCCGAAGAAATTGAATTTTTCTACACAACGCCGGCTCCTCGCGTGATCCTAACGAATTAAGTCACGTCACGCGCTGATGACATCACGAACACGTGCCGCATCGACGTTCCTTTAACCCGAGCCGACGAAATTATGGACGAATTATAACTTCCCGTCGCGCGACGTCGTCGCGACAGCGTCTGGACAATATCGAGATTACCTCCCACGCAGCATCCCGCGGTGGAGTCGAGATTAATGCGAGCTCAATCTATTTGACTCTCCCAGGACGCTAGCTGCTGCGATGGGATGGAAAGAAATACCTCATGCATCTTGATGATCTTCCGCCTGAGCTATTCTCGGTGATGCGCATGCTTTTCCTGTCTCCCCGCACTCGTATTATGTCTCTCTCGCGCGCGTTTTCTCTCGTTCGCTCTCTCTTTCTTTCTCTCTCTCTCTCTCTCTCTCTCTCTCTCTCTCTCTCTCTCTCTGTCTCTCGCGCGCGTTTTCTTTCGTTCTCTCTCGTTCGCTCGTTCTCTATCTCTCTATCTCTCTCTCTCGCTCTCTGTCGTTCACTCTCTCTCTCTGTCTCTATCTCGTCTCCCCCTCTATCTCAGACTCTCACCCTCTCTCTTTGTCTCCCACTCTCCCCCTCTCCCGGCCCTACTCCCTCTATCTCTTTTTCGTACCTCTCCCTCTCTCTCTATAATTATATATATATATATATCGTTATACGCGCGTATTTTTTCTTCCCTTCCTTCTCTTCGGAAGAGGATAGCGCGCACGAATGTACGTGCACGGCCCATACACGCGCGTAAATACACGCAAATGCGCGCATGGGGACACGAACACGCGCGGGCATGCACGCGCACACATGCACGTACACGCATGCACGCACACGAACACGCACGCTCACACGATGTTCCCCCCTATACACCCCTTCCCAATTTTCTTTTATTCGCACTCTCACTCTTTCTCGCTCGCTCTCTGTTTGATTTCCCCTTTAATATCATCTTTCCAACAAGTTTATAACGGTCATTCTTCTTATTTTCTTTTGATTTGAGTCTGAAAGAACGATTTAGGTTCCAATCTTCTCTTGCCTTTAAGTTTTTAGCTTCAACATTCGCTATAGCGTGACTCATCGAGCAGATAAACCAGAGGCTAAGACGTTGGTTCACGAATGGACGCAAGGTTATGACTCTAGTGCAGATAACTCGCACCATACCTCCTCCCCTTCTTCTTCTCCTTCCCAGCTTAATGGTGTCGAATAAAACGTGAAAATCGGAATGATTGCGATATAAAGATAAAATGGCGGCCATATAAGTGTGAATCATCGCACTGGATCTTCAACACCCGTAAACACGACACACGTATATACCCCCTCCCATACACACACACACACACACACACACACACACAAACACACACAAACACACACACGCGCGCGCGCACATACACACACACACACACACACACACACACACAAACACACACAAACACACACACGCGCGCGCGCACATACACACACACACACGCATACGCACGCGCACACACACACCCACAGACACGCACATACAGGCACATAAACTCACACGTACGCACGCGCACACAGACACACACGCGCGAGCACACACACACACACGCGCGCACGCACACGCACACACACACATGCACATACACGCACACGAACGCACGCGCACACGCACACGTTTCTGCCTTACTATCCTAACGTAAAACAAAATACCCCCTCCCCCCACGTGTGTGCCGGCCCCTTTCCTCTCCCTTACGACACGTTCGTCTCTATTAAATATGCCACCTTTCTCTATCGCATAGACTCCTCCATCTATCATCCAGACATTAAGATCCTATCTTCCCCCCGTGCTGCCGCATCCATATTAGCCCGTCTCTATATCTTATTATTACAACATGTCTCTAATGAATACACCCCCCTTCTCTATCGTATAGATCCCCCTGCATCTATCTTCCAGACATTCGGATCCTATCTTCCCCGCCCTGCCGCATCTGTATCATCGTACTTGCCTCCGATCCTAATAATGAGTTTAATTTTCCGATATCTCGCCGTTCGGCTCGTGACGGTAAGCGTTTTAACCCCAGACTCAGCGATCCTCAAATAACACTCCAACGACTCCTCCCTTCCTCTGCACCGACACCGAACAGGCACCCTATCGCCCCCTGCCACCGACCCCTTCCTCACCTCTAGACTGCCACCCTCATCGCCCCCTGCCACCGACCCCCTTCCCACCATCTGAACCACCACCCCATCGACCGATGCTAGCGGCCCCCTCCCGACCATCTAGACTGCCACCCTTATCTCCCCCTGCCAGCGACCCCCTCCCCACCATCTAGCCATCCTCATCTCCCCCTGCCAGCGACCCCCTCTCCACCATCTAGACCGACACCCCATCTCCCCCTGCCAGCGACCCCCTCCCCACCATCTAGACTGCCACCCTCATCGCCCCCTGCCAGCGACCCCCTCCCCACCGTCTGCACCGACACCCCCATGGGCATCCTTTCACCGAACCCTAACTCCCTGTCTACCCCCCCCCCCGCCCGTGTCTCCCACACGCACACAACCGAACCCCTACCCTTACCCCATGCACCGACCGCCGCCTAACAGACTCGATGATAACATGTGGCGCGACTTGCCACCGTGGAAACCCGTTAAACTTCACAGCTGGCTGGACGCTGGCAGAGTGTTACGTTGTAACGGGATGGTGGCGACGGTGACGATGACGATGATGACGACGACGATGACGATGATGACGGCGACGATGATTATGACGACGGCGACGATGATTATGACGACGAT
>NW_014577187.1:615448-619919 GCF_000485595.1 Priapulus caudatus | reverse complement strand
TGTGTGTGTCTGTGTGGCTGTGTATATGTATGTATCTGCATGTGTGTGTGTGTGCGCGTGCGTGCGTGCGTGCGTGCGTGCGTGCGCGTGTTATATGTGTGTGCGTGTGTGCTGTGTGTGTTTGTGTGTGTGTGTGTGTGTGTGTGTGTGTGTGTGTGTGTGTGCGTGCGTGCGTGCGTGCGCGCGCGCGTGTGTGTACGCGCACGTGCTTCACGCGTGACTGATGTTTGTGTTTTTATGTGGGTTCGCTTTTAAATAAAGCGGGCCATCTTTTTGTTCTCGTTTAATAGCAGCACCTGTGTCGAAAAAAAGAGCCAACAAAATTGCGGAGACACATAACCCGGGGGTGGGAGACAGGGAGGCGGGAGGGGGTGAGCGAAAGTTGATCCGGGTACCAGAGACCGCCACTTGTCTCGCCGGAATTCAAAAGCAACAGCCCGAGTGCCGCGAGTGCCGCTATTCGCACGATGACGGAACTCATTTGTCACAGGTTTTTGTGTCTGTCTTATCTGATCTTGATTCGCCTGCTGTCGCTGCCTCCTGCTCCGGATAGCGGGTCTACCGCTCACCTGCCGTCACGCGAGCCCTGCACGCATTCCGGGCATCCCCGCATAACGAGAGCAGCCACGCGCCACCTGGTTAGTGGAGCGAGCGAGAGAGAGAGAGAGGGAGAGAGAGAGAGATGGGGAGGAAGCAAGAGGAGAGGGAACGAGAGAGCGAGCGAAACAAAGCGGGAGAAAGTGAGGGTGAATGGGGATGAGAGAGTGCGGCGAGGATGAGAAAGAGAGAGAGAGAGAGCGCGAGGATGAGAGAGAGAGAGAGAGCGAAACAAATAGAAAGTGTATGTGAAAGAGAGAGATAGAGAGAGGGGAAAAGGGAGAGAGGGAGAGAGTGTGTGTGTGAGAGAGAGAGAGAGAGAGAGAGAGAGAGAGAAATATGTACGTGACAGGAAATCACACGCCTCGGTTTAGAACTCGAGCACCGGAACCTTGACAACAACAACAACACTCTCCCGCTCATCTGTCCCATCCCCGCACACGAGTGATAATAAATCTCTCACATTGCACACAATCGGCAGGAAGGCGTCCGCATGCTATAGGTGTCTCCCGACAGTAAAGGGCGTTCATAGACAGACACAATACAAAATTTAATTAAAGATACTTAGAGAGGTTCGGCTTGTAGTCACAATACACTTAATTCATGCTAAATGGCCACCGATTCGACGTTCAATCTTTACTTCACACTTTTTCCAGATTGTTTTTGAGGTTTTCTAGCATGTTTATCGGATACCCTTTCATGCACTCACAAACGCGGCAGCCAGGTCACCATGGCAACGTCACTTGACAGATTTAGTAATTTTCCCACAAACCCAACTTTTAATGCTTTCCAGACGTCTATCATACAACTATCGCACGTGTGCAATAGGCCCTACATATTTCTGCACTCTAATGACGAATATTGCCCCACAAAAAATGGAGAAAACTGCTCTTTTATAGACAAGAAATACTGCGATAGTAAAAAAAATTGCGGTTGTGTGCTGCCTATAGACTGCATGGCAACCCCCCCCCCCACGTAGTCGGCACCGACAAGCCTCCTCTCGGTAATGGGGACTGTTTCGCCGCGGCCTAATTCATCTCCGCCCTGACCCACCCTGAACGCATCAAGTTGCTGATTGCAACGTCGCCGGGAACGATATCTGGCCTCACCTGGTCTTACCTGGTCGTGTGTGTGGCCCTTACCTGCGCGTGAGGCAAGGCGGCGCAGCAGTATAATGGGGTGTAGCGTTACAACATCAACGCTCGCTGGTCATTTACCGCGCGCGAACCAAACCGCAACACGACATCCATCTCTCCCTCTCCCTCTCCCCCTCTCCCCCTCTCCTTTCCCCCTCCCTTCTCTCTCTCTCTCTCCGCCTCCTTCCACCCCGCGCAATTACGCGTGTGTCATTCGCAGACGAAACACGAACGCTGCGCAGACGACTGTTCTAGCCGCGCTAGAGGACACCCCGAAAATAAGGCGCCGCCGACGAAAAATAAGAGCAGGTTGGTTTCGTCGTCAATTACGTGCTGGATGCGAAGATTGGATTACTCAGCGCGTTAGGCGAGGTAAGCTGATATCGGCAGCAGGTAGGCGGACAAAGGCTGCCTTATAGCCTCCCCCCTTCTTCTTCCTCCGCTTCCCCGGGTGAGATGGCGCGGCGAGCAGTCGCAGTTAGAGTTACACGCGAATCTAATAGAGCCACAAGCCTATCTCGTTTGACCAATTAGTAGGCGGATAGAATCGTATTCGTGCGATTTCGCGTTTCCGATACGTATAATTGAGATGTGAAATCATAGATGTTCTCGTAGGCAATTAATAGAGGCGCTGCAATCGGGGCAGTTACTGGTATTAACAGAGCTTGCCCCGGTCAATGTCATAATAAACCCCGGGATCTCGGTGTCTCAATCGAGTTTATCAAGCAGGCAAACAAAAGCCTTGATTTCAGAGGTTCGTTGAATTGCAGGTTTCGATTAAACTGCTCGATTAACGCATTAGCGCACGCGCAATTTAACGAATTATTTCGTTAAAAATTCATTTTGCGACAATGCGAAATCAAGGGCACGCTAGTAGAGAGAGAGAGAGAGAGAGAAAGCGAGAGAGAGATCACACTCCGACCACGCTGTGAAATCAGAAGTATCGCATTTCAAGTCGCAGTCAAAACCGCGCGTTAAATTTCACTCTTAAACCCGCCGATCGCTCGCGCCCGCCGCTCCCGCCACCGCCATGATTATTTTAATCGACCAATTAAAGGCTCGCTTCGTTTCGACGCTCACGCGACGCCTCACTAATCAGCCTCCGAATCAAAAATTGCGCAACACTGACTAATTAATTACGATTCGCGTCGAGAGCGTGTGATTTAATGGACCGATTAGCATATGCGATGCTAAATTAAATAGCTCGGGCGGGGGCGGCAGCGGAGGCGGCGGCGCACGCGTGCGAGCGTGGCGGGCTTGCCGTGGCGAACGAGTTACACACACAATTACGCCGCGCTTATAACGGATGCTTAACTCCACGTGTGTACACTACGTCACTCTCTTCTGCTTGGCTCAGCAACAAACGTCGACGACAAATTGACGCCGCGTTCATTTTCATTGAAACGTCTCCGGCGTAAATTTAATGATATCTCTACTCGTAAGATCGCACGGGCGGGGGCGGGCATGGGGAAGGGCAGGGGGAGGGCAGTGGGGAGGGCCTCGTTATAGGTCATCCTCATTAAATGAACGCACAAAGCAGCGGGTATAGGGGGATTTTCCCTGCATAATTCTGAAGTATAACCCTTTTCGAAATTGGGATTTTCGAATTAACCACTCCCTCCGCGATAAGACCCATATATAACTGCGGTGATTGTTCGGAAGGGAACGTGCGGGCGAGCGGGCGGTAATTATTTTTTAATTAAGTGAGAGACGGGGGAGGAATTATTTTGCCCAATATGCTGAAATCGTGTGCACGCGCTCTGCGCAGGCAGGCGGATTAGCATAGTCGCTAGTGATGCGATAGTTACTGATTGCTTGTCTAGCCACTCTTTACCCCCCTCTGCTTCTTAATCCTTCCCCTCCTTCCGTCCTATCTTCCCCTCAAGCTACCCATCACCTTTCTTTCTTTTTCTCCTCTCGCAACCTGTCTTCTCATTCTCTCTTCTTCTCCTCATTCAGTCCCACTTTTTTTCCCCTCGTCCTCTTCCACAAGCCATACCTCGCTGTCCCTGTCCTATCCTTTCCCAGCCTCTCTCCGCACCTTCCTAGGTTGCATACTTTAAAAGGTGACGAGAAGAAGAGAAAAATGTGACAAAGGAAATTTTAAGAACGACAAAAGACTCTAAACGACCAATTCCCCGTCAAAATAGTCCCCACAACATTTCCAAACAAACTCGAAAATGTATCCTTCATTCGTGCGTCTAAATATGACGCTCGACACACATAGAATTGTTCGAGAGAAGCGTTAGAATGAGAACATCAGAAACGCCGTGGGAAAGCGTGGTTATCCTTCGAGTTTTCTTGTTTTTTTCGAGTATCTCCTCTTCGGCAGTGAAAAAAAATAATCCGGGATGGATGAGGCATCTAATTACCCCTCGCAATGAGATCCCCCTCAATGACATTCATCCGCGTTATCCGATGAAACTAACAATGAGACGAAAAGCAGGTGAACATGACCGCCATGGCTAATAGCGCCCCTCCTCCTCATCCTCCTCCTCCTCCTTTAGCTGTCAGCCTCCCCCAGTAAAGTACCACACCGGGACTCGACTGCTCGAGTTATTAATCCCATCCCGTTCTTTTCACCAATATTTTTTCACCTCATAATAGTCACGCTCTAACACCTCCGCGGCCGCAACATTTGTGTAAGCGGGTAAGCCGCGGGAAGGTGAGAAAGAAAGAGAGACGACAGGAAGGATAAACACGAGGAGGAGGAGGAGGAGGAGGAGGAGGAGGAGGAG
>NW_014577187.1:608006-609936 GCF_000485595.1 Priapulus caudatus | reverse complement strand
CTCTCTCTCTCTCTCTCTCGCTCTCTCTCTCTCTATCGTTCTCTCGCTCTCTCGCTCTCTCTATCTCGGCTAATAGAACCTATCGCTGCTGTTTATTTTTGCAGTCTCCCTCGGAGCTGATGAAATGACTCACTCCTTGCTAACCTGTAATAACAGTGATGGTTTCCCTGGCGCGACCGACTCCATGCCGGCAGCAGGGGTGCGGGTATCGTTGGATGGGGTGGGTAAGTAGGAACGAGGTTGTCGTGTGGTGGGGTGAGCGGGGTGTATGGTAGCAAGAGTAGATAATAACACATTGTGTTATTATCTACTCTTGATGGTAGGTAGGAGTAAGGGTGTCATGTGGGGTGTGGTGGGGTGTTCAGGGTGGATCAGTAGTAGAGGTGGTGTCTTGTGGTGGGGTGTGCGTGGTAGGGTAAGTTGTAGATGTGGTGTCGTGTGATGGGGTGAGCGGGGTGTATGGTAGATAGAAGTAGGGGTGTCGTGTGGTGTGTGGTGGGGTGTGCGGTGTAGGGTAGTTAGAAACGGGATGCCTTGTGGTGTGTGGTGGGATGTGCGGTGTAAAGTGGTTAGAAACGGGGTGTGTGGTAAGGTGTGCAAGGTGGGTAGGTAAGAGCGGCGGTGTCGTGCTCTGGGGTGCGATACGCATTGTGCGTGATTGAATGTCGTAAAATATGGTGTGGAGGAGTAGGTGTAGCTCGGTGAGATTTGGGAGGATGGGCTGATGGCTGGAAGAAGTGCGGTGATGACAGTGAGAGACTGGCAATATCTCAATCATTTATGCACTCGGTTAATCGTTAAGCGGTTAAACTGTTGAGCACGAAAGCATAAATGCAGCTTTAAACCCAGATTACTAACCCCGGATAATACACCGTACAAACTATGACTCTATGACTTCATGCTTCTTTCCTCTCACCCCTCCCACAACCCATGCATTCCTCCCACCACAATCACACACCTCCTACTGTCCCTGTCCACGTCTCACCCAACACTCCCCATTCATCCCTATCTCCTACTACCCTCCCACCCTTTCCCACAGTCCCCATTCATCCCTATCTCCCACTACCCTCCCACCCCTTTCCACAGTCCCCATCCATCCCTACCTCCCATCCACAGTCCTCATCCATCCCTACCTCCTACCACCCTTCCACCAACTACAGTCCGCATCCGTCCCTATCTCCCAGCACCCTCCCACCCCACCTAAGCCTCCCCTTTACGCCGGCGTTGTAAGACCTAACTGTCAGCCGGCAGCCGGCACGTCTTGCGTGAACCTAACCTCGGCGCTGTGTGTTGCCAGGGTCGAGCCCACAATATTTACAATGTCTTCTACAACAGCGGGTATTTTTTCTCTACTGTCGGCGGTCGGAGAAAATGATATCGTACTGGATCAGGAGACCGGGAGAGCGGGTGAACGAGGGAAGCGCGTCTCAGCGATGACACAAACAGATGACAGCCGTCACGCAAACAAACAAACAAACGACAGCCTTCCCATGCAAACAAACAAACAAACAAACAAACAAACAAACGAACGAACGAATGAACGAACGAACAAACAAACACACGAACAAACAAATAAACGCTAACCGCTTCTATAGTCATTATCGAGTGGCGCATGACAGATGACGACAGAAATTATATTGAGTGTTAGTTTGTTGTTTGTTTATTATCTCATCTAACAGTGTACAGTTCATAAACGAGCAAGAGCAGCAGCAGTAGCAGCAGTACTAATAGTAGCAGTAGCAGCAGCAACAACAACAACAATAGCAACCGCAGCAGCAGAAGTAGCATGAGTAGCAGCAGCAGTAGCAGCAGTACTAATAGTAGCAGTAGCAGCAGCAACAACAACAACAATAGCAACCGCAGCAGCAGAAGTAGCATGAGTAGCAGCAGCAGTAGCAGCAGCACCACCAACAACAATAGCAACCGCAGC
>NW_014577187.1:599576-607981 GCF_000485595.1 Priapulus caudatus | reverse complement strand
GTGTGTGTGTGTGTGTGCGTGTGTGTGTGTGTGTGCGTGCGTGCGTGCGTGCGCGCGCGCGCGCGTGTGTGTGTGCAAAATAATAATTAACATGTTAAAATCAATGAAACAGGTAGACGTATTTCTTCATAGCATGTGATAAACATTAAAAAACACAATTATTAACTTTTGTCTGTCTCATTTAATTGCGATGATTTTGAAATAACCTGGAAGCGATCATTCTTTCAGCACTTGCTCATGTTGTGAAATAATCATTAGTTTAAGAAATAAACAGTTCTGTGCATAATTACAGGGCCGTTGCTAGTGAGAAAGGGTGGGCAAAGTGGGGAGGGTGGGTGCAGTTGCGTTAGCACCTTACCAATGTAGATATTATTACATGGACAATGGCGAAGTGCCCACAGTCACTGCCAGAAACACAAACCGCTCGTGGTTTCCCCCACCCCCAGGCAAAAAGAGTTATCTACGTTCCTGAAATAGGCTGACTGCACGCGTATTCTCTGATGACACGACTGAATTGACATCTCCCAAATAATATTCATGTCAATATTAATTATAACAATATTCTTGTCAATAATTGATGATTAATCTCAAGATGATCTTAGATATGTTGCTACAAAAGAAATCTTTAATCAGGTAAAAGTGCCGAGAAACTATATCTATAACATATCCTAATAATAACAATTGTATAATTTACTTCATACAAATCTTTACATTGCTTTGTGTATCACTCAACGGCGGAGACGAATAAAACAACCAACTCCAAACCAGGAATCGAGAAGAGAATCGAAATTAAGAAGACGTTTTCTGCAAATGGATTGATGATGGATGGCAAGCGAGTAAATTCCCAGATGGACAGATGCGGCGAACGGCCAGCGAGACATGTACGTACACGCACGCGTTTCCTCTCTCACACGCCGTCATTAAGTTGCGACCACCTGGTATTTTCCTCGGGGCAAATCATCGCTAGTCGGCATGCGAGATTCCAGCGACGTCAAAGCACAGGAAGCGTCGGTTGCGCTTAGCTCGCTCCGTCACGTGATCGACCCGCCGCCGCCGCCGCCGCCGCCGACGCGACAATCACCACAACGACGCGCGTGACGTCATCGACGTCGTGTGGCAACGCGCCGCGGCTTCCGGTCGGGCGCAGACGCGCGCAAGAAGGGCTGCTCCTCCCGCTGCGCCGTGGATGTGACAACAGCCGCCCGCGACGACGTGTGACGTCACCAACACCGCGTGGGCACAGAAGAGGCGCGATGCATCGTTGCGCTAGCAGAGGTCGCTGCGGACGTTGCCAAGGCGACACCGCCGCTACCCTCAGCTGTCAGCAGTTGAGCCGTCTACGCGATGCGACGCGACCGGAGGCGCCGGCGTGCAGGGTACGAAGGGGAGGGCACATCTTCCGGGTATGGGGTCGCGGTGCGGGGGCGGCGTCTTCTAAACGCCTGCTTTACGAAGCAGCCGCGAAAATTACCGCCAAATTAGAACTTCCTGCGGAATGATAACGGTCGCCGCTCGCGTCAGCACCTCCCGTTGTTCCGCGCAACAAAGTAGTTCCTCTCCCCACCCACTAATAGCTCGTATTCTTCCTCTCCCACGCGGTAGTTTTTCTCCCCCGTATAATAGTCGCAATTGTTTAGTTGTCCGTCGCCCACGCAGTGACCAGAGAACGGATATTTGACGGCGCTCAGTGTTGTTCCTTAGTGATCTTGGACGTGTTTTGACCTGTCCGCTGGAGGAATGCTGAGTGTTTTGTTGCTACAAAATAATTCAAGGTTAAGTAGTTCAAGGTTAGAGAGCGACGCGCTTAATCCCGGAAGATAGGCAGACGATAGCATCGGGGCTGCGTCATTGGTTACAGCACTGCCATTTGATTTCTTGTCCTCTCCGTACCTTTCCGAGTATGATTTCAAGTCGTCTGCGTATTGTGTAAAATTTATGGCGATAAATAAATCTGTTGAATATTAAATCTAGCCCACCAATATTTATTACAGAACCTAACGTTCAATATATATATATATATTATTTAATCCTACAATATTAGTATAAGTAGTAAGGAACTTGCGTTATCCTATTAAGAAAGAAGATCTTGTACCATCTAAAGATCTCGTGTTACCTTACAATATTTCGTATAAGCAGTAACGATCTTGTCTAAGCTTACAAAATTAAGCTAAAGGGACCTTATCTTATCTTACAATATTCGTATAGAGGAAATGAGAACGACATCGCGTTATTTCTCACGGCTTCTCTGTGGTCGTATCGCGTCAGTGGTGCGAAAATCTACGATACGGTTTTGCAAACGCTACAATTCACGACGATAACGTTCGAATTATACCGCCACGTGTTGCCAGCAATTCCAATTGTTTCCCGAAGACACAATGCCACATTTATATTTCAACATCGGATATACTCCCAAAAGAAACGTCGAGAAACGTCAGGGGGGGTTAAATCCAAGAACGACCGGAGGATATTGCCATAGCGCCGAGCAATATTTTTTTCGCAGGTGTTTAGCGGGGAAATAGCGGGGAGATTGAACAAGAATGTGACACCTGTAACTAACCATCCACCCACGCGTCTAACAAGCGTTATAGCTATAATGGGCGACCACATTCCTCCTGGTGCGTGTTACAACTCGTCGGCTATCGTCGGTAAACGACAAAAATATGATTTTAGAAAATAACTAGAGAACTGATGAACCGAGCACCGAGAAACTGAGAGAAGTGAGAAACTAAGAGAACCCGAGAACTGAGAGACACAGAGAAACTAAGAGAAACCGAGAGAACTGAAAAAACAGAGAGAAACTCAGAAAAACAGAGATAAACTGAAAGAAACAGAGAACTGAGAAACAGAGAAAAACTGAGAGAAACCGAGAACTGAGAAACAGAGAGAAACTGAAAACTGAGAGAAACCGACAACTGCGAACTGCGAAACTGAGAGAAAACTAAATATATATATATATATATATATATATATATATTGTATATATGTATTATAATAAATAATGAGTATAAATCCCTTGAAGGATGAAGAGTATAAATTCCTCATTCTTCCTCCGATTTCTAAGATTACATATAGAAAACAAATTTAGAATCCCTAAAATTAGCACAATAATGGATTCATGTGTAAACATTAACTAGTGTAGCAAATGACAAGATTTCAGTATTAACAAGCGAGTTAGGTGGGGTAGAGAAGAGAGACTCAGAAAAGAGCTGATATATTATATTTTTTGCGTCGAACAAGGGGAGATATAGAAAGAGACGCGAAGAGAAGGAGAGGGAGAGGCGAAGAGAAGGGGAGGGAGAGGCAAAGAGATATGCCGGGACAGAGAGAGAGGGAGAGAGAGCGAGAGAGAGAGAGAGAGAGAGAGGAAGAGAAAGCGAGAGTGAGGAAGCGGGTGAAATAAGAACGTGCTCCGAGGATAAACAAGAAGGAAATAGCTAGGGATTAGTAACGATCGCGGAAGTGGTTGATAGGATGACAAGGCGTCTGGAGAGTGAATAGCGAGAGAGCTTAACCCTTAATGACAACTAACAGCAGCCGCAGACAGCACTGCGACATCTAAACTGAACTGAACTGCTGCTTCCTTTGCCAAACCCGAAGCCTGCCCACGCAAGGAAAAACCTCTACGAAAGCTATTCAGGTGTATATATAAATAGTAGGAATAAATGCTGCGTATTTTCCCATCCAGACGTGCACACAATCCACATAGCAGTCACGCGCATGCAAATTATACCATTAAAGTTGCTTAACCTCACAGCTAAATGCATATATAGACCTACTGTGAGCTCGTCTATGTTGCAAAAATTCACTAGAACTTATTTGTATTGCTACTTTCATACCATCTTTTCTCAAAATCTAAACGAAATTACTTCGCTTACGAAAGTAGCACCACAGTGATGTTTACACATCCGGAACACAGCGGAGCGATCGTTAACAGTTCTTTTCTATGATAAAACAAGTTATAATTCATTATTATATGTTTATTCAGTACAAAATTGTGAAATTTGTTTAAATCATATATCGTTATCTACATTACATATGCAATCAGGAAACAAATTTGTGTTTTCGTTCCAGGATTATTTGCGCTATGGCGTATGGATACTATTTTGCGTTATCTGGCACTTCGTACAAATAACTTGCGTCTGACAGAGTTTTCAAATTAGTAAACTTCGGAGCACATTTCTGGCTCAATGAGAACATTTCGTGATGTTTGCACACTGCAAATATGCTCACAGTAGGTATATATATGCCTTTTGTTGCGATGTGCATCCACCAAAGATTTCCGTTAGCAAAATGTTAAAAAAATGTCAATGTATTCATCGAAAGCAACAACAGCAAAAATAACATCCTCTATTATTCGCTATATTACGATGGCGCAAAACTAGCGTTCACACATATCAGTGCCGGCATGCACTTCGCACATATTAGCTCTATGCACTCGCGATGCTCGTGTTGATCGACTAGTGCATATAGCTAGTAGCCACGTACGCAGTTTTAGCGCACGGGCGTGGAGTAGATTATCGTGCGTTTGCCATGCAGGTGTGTTCATCCGATCAAAGCGCGCCAAACCATAATGCGATAAACGGAGCGGACATCGCTTTGCTTCTACCGTGCGCGGATCGCCTGCTAGTAGAATGGGCACACGCGCGAACACGCGCTCACCCACACGCGCATGCACGCGCACGCGCGCCCAGTCAGAGCGGATGAGCGCGAAGAGACACACAGGTACCCTGACGCCGATATCTATAGATATATATAGGGCGTGCAACCGTCAATGAGTAATGTAGATGCGTGGTTTCAGTCGCTACCTAACGTACACACAGACACGCGCTGTGGTGGAAGTCAACCAAGCAGGCACGTGTAGCAGAGCCATCCCAGGTGTCCTGACATCCTGACATCCGGACATCACAGCTGAACATATTTGCGAGAACTACTTAATTGCTGGTCACGGATATTGGCGCAGTAGTGCGGTGAGCTCCTAATTAATCGGTTATTAATTAGACGTTTTATTTAAAATAGATAAAATCGTTGTTGTGGCATATAGAATTCAGCGGTGATAGACGTTGATGTACAGGCGCGTTAGACTCGAGCTATACAGAAGTGAATAAGGAGGTGGTGGTATCGGTGGTATATAATAGCCGTCATTGTGAAATAGAATTCATTCGCACCTATGATAGAGGCTCTGCACAGGTGTTATATACTGGCGCTATGCAGAAGTTATAC
This sequence comes from Priapulus caudatus, assembly GCF_000485595.1. NCBI lineage: Eukaryota > Metazoa > Priapulida > Priapulimorpha > Priapulimorphida > Priapulidae > Priapulus > Priapulus caudatus. The sequence continues at coordinate 602,761 of NW_014577187.1, read as the reverse complement.
AGGTGGTGTTATGGTGTTACAGGGTTACATAGACGATGTGTGGCCACAAGGGCGAGATGTCTGATGCATAGTCAGCATTACATGTGAACAGCAGGATGACATGGTGAGAAGGTGGTGGGAAAGCCATAGATAACACCGGTAAGAATTGCGAGCGTGCGCGCGGGCGTGTATGCGTACGTTCGTGTGCGTGTGTGCGTGCATGCGGGTGTGCGTGCGTATGTGTGTGCGCGCGTGTGTGCATTCAGGCGGGTGGGTGGACACGCGTATGTGCGTAGGCGTATGTGTGGTTATTCTTGTAATTTTAATATGAACCCTCTAGGTATTATTGTAATTTTGACATTTAGTTCTTTAGTTATTTTTGTAATTTTGACATTAGTTTACTAACTATTATCGTTAAAATTTTTTATTATCTCTCTAGTTACATTTGATTAATTTTACATTACTCATTACACATTAACATTACTCCTTTAGTAATTCGTGTAATATTGCAATCCTGAAATCCCACCCCCTTGCCAAATTAGTTTTGACATTTATTCAACACCCCGCTAATAACAACATAATCCTATTAACCAGTAATATTCACAATTGTTCATTTAGCTATTGTTGTGATTTCTAATGCAAAATTTTACTCTTCCACAATACCAGGCAAGTCGTAAATTAGCTTGACAAAAACTGCAAGCTAAGAGAGATTCAGCTATAGTATTGCTACAAACGAGATACCTGGTGTCCTAGCAGTCTATACCATCTATCGCCTATCCAGTCAATCTACGATCACAGAGATTCGCTCACTTGTTTCCACCACCTGTGCGACCATCTCTTTTATAGACACCCCCCATCCATTTACCCATCCATCCACCCATCCACCAATCCATCCATCCATCCATCCATCCAACTATCCGTCCGTCCGTCCGTCCGTCCGGCCGTCCGTCCGTCCGTCCAGAGAGAGAGAGAGAGAGAGAAAGCGAGCAAAAGGGAAGGAGGGAGATTAGTGAAACCACGTGTGCGCTGGCGATGAGAGGTCTGGATGGTGTGTGTGTATGTGTGTGCGTGCATGCATACATGCGTGTCGGCGTGTCACGCAGCCTGTGGTCCGCGCCGACCACCAACGGAGGAAGGAGGCTGCCTCGCAAAACAACATCTCTGATTCCTCACAACACGGCGGTTTTTCAAGCAGCTGATCCGACAGCAGATAAGACGGCAGAGTCTCCGAATCTCTCGTCTGCTGTGGTCGTCGTCGTCGTCGTCGTTGTTGTTGTTGTTGTTGTCGGCTACGCCATAAATGTTTTTTCGTCAAACATTCATAGCGTTTCAAGTTGAGAATTCGAGTCGAGAACATAAACATCCGTGGGCCCTGCAGCAGAGAAAGCGACATCTGCCTTCCTACTTTTCCTTGTTCTCCTCTCCTCCTTTTTACTCTCTCCGAGTACTTCTGTTCTATCCCTCTACTAACATATTCACTTCCTGTCCCTCCCTATCCTGTTTGATTCGCGCTATCCTTCTCCCACAGTCTGTCATTTCACCTCTCTTGCTGCTCTTTCCCAACCATTGCTCATCTATACCTTTTTAACGTATTTAACGTATTCACTTACCCTCGCCATCTTGTTTCCCTTATTCTCCCCCTCTTCCTCTCACGCACTTCACCTTTCACTTTACGCTGCCCTTTCCTCTACTCTCTTTCTCTCTTCCCTGTTCCCCTTCCTCATCCCGTCATTTTCCTTTAGATCTCACACATAATTTCTTCTTCCTCTCCCCTGTTTTTTATACCGCCTTATCGTCGCCTGATTCTCTTGCATCTCCTCCTCCCCTCTCCCCACCTCCTCCTCCTCCGCATGCACCGCTCTCCTCCTCCCCCTTCCCCACCTCCTCCTCTTCCTCCTCCTCCTCCTCTTCATCTTCTCCTCCCCGCTAATCCTCCCTGCCGTATCTGATGACGCCTGATGACGCCTGCACGGGATTCGCGTAATGAGAGGATGACGAGACGACGAAATAAAATGAATAAAGAAAATGAGAGAATTAACATCTCAAAGCCGTGGCGTGCCGAACTGACGATTGTCATTAAAATGTAATCATCCATAAATTAAAAATTAGCTCCGTTTCAATGAGTGCTCCTCCTATGCCGCGCCTTCTCCTCCCCCTCTCGCTTCTCCGCCTCCTCCTACTCACCCGCCTCCTCCCTCCGACACATACGCGCCCCCTGCCTCACAGCTAATGAAAGCGCACCCGATTTATAAATTTAGCAGAAATTGAAAGCAGAAGTGGCGTCTGTGGCATGTTTACTTGTTTTGCTTAATAACGGTGTCGCGATGGCAACCGCTACTTTCGACCTTAGAGACGTATGGGACCTGATTGCGCAATCGTGCACAATATATCCATGCTTACGGCGCTCTCGCAAGACGATTTGGTAAGTCCCCCTCTCGTTCTCCACGAAAAACCACCTGAAAAACTCTCGGCAGGCGTTAAGTGCGTGTGCTTGCCACTCGCCGTGAACGAGGGAAGAAGCGCTGCTCTCCCGTATGAAGAGCTGGTGAGCGATTGGGAAACTCATAAACACACGTCCGTCCGTCCGTCCGTCCGTCCGTCCGTCCGTCCGTCCGTCCGTCCGTCTGTCCGTCCATCCATCCATCCATCCATCCATCCATCTAACCTCTCCGCGTTGCTATGGGCAACGTATGCACCGACGTCGCCGACGCGAACGTCACAGCTTCCGCGGGTGACGTCAACGTCACGGCCTTCGTGCGAGCGACGACGTCGCCGCCGCGATGTCAACCCCGCACGGTGGCGCACTCACCCGGCGAGGACGACCCGACGGCGCAGTTCGCGTCGCTCTACGTCATCGGTCCGCTGCTGTTCGAGTCTGTGGCGACGATCGTAATGAATCTCGTCGTTCTCGTCGCCATGCTGCGCTTCCGTCGGCTGACGACGCCGACGAACCGCTTCATCGCCAGTGAGGCGGCGCTCGACGCCAGCATGGGGGCGCTGCTGTTTTCCTTCGGGCTGCGCGTCGGCGTCGGCGACCCCGCGTTCACGCTGCCGGGCTGCGCGCTTGTCACGGGCGCGACAATGTTCCTAGGCGTGAACAGCACGACGTGTCTGCTGCTGCTCACCGTCGACCGCTACCTGGCCGTCACGATGCCGCTGCTCTACCGCTCGCACGTCACCATCAGGCTCGCCGACGCGCTCATCGC
>NW_014577187.1:593075-594365 GCF_000485595.1 Priapulus caudatus | reverse complement strand
TCACGAGCACGAACACACGCGTCACGAGCACGAACACACGCGTCACGAGCACGAACACACGCGTCACGAGCACGAACACACGCAGTACGATCACGAACACACGCGTCACGAGCACGAACACACGCGTCACGAGCACGAACACACGCGTCACTAGCACGAACCCACGCAGTACGAGCACGAACACACGCGTCACGAGCACGAACACACGCGTCACGAGCACGAACACACGCGTCACGAGCACGAACACACGCGTCACGAGCACGAACACACGCGGTACGAGCACGCACACACTCGGGCATCACGCACGCACGCATTACGAGCACGCACGCGCGCATCACGAGAACGCACGCGCACACGCACGCGCGCGCACACACTTATGCGCCACACGGGTACGCACGCGCACACACACGCACGCGCACACAATCATGCGCCACACGAGTACGCACGCGCACACACACGCACGCACACACTCATGCGCCACACGGGCACGCACGCGCACACACACGCACGCGCACACACTCATGCGCTACACGGGTACGCACACGCACACACACGCACGCACACACTCATACGTCACATGGGCACGCACGCGCGCAGACACGCCTCGGGTGAGCGGTGCCCGCACGGACGGAGCGAGCTAGAGGCGCAGACGACTCTATACCCGTAGCGACCTCTCCGCCATCTTGAATGAGCGAGCAACGCTTTCGGCTGCATGCACAGGCACTTGAAACGTTTCAATAATAAAATGATGGTAAATAAACACGAAATGTATTTACAACCAAAATCTTAATGTTTCTCTACTCTCTTTCGCCTATTATTACTGATAATTTCTTGTAAATGCCGTTCAAATGCTCCTCTGTAACCCACATGTACACCGCAAGCACGCCACTGTGCACAAACAACAACATTATATTTAGTTGCGTTCGTGCGGTGTACTTGTATGTTGCAGTGGAGCATTTGAACGGCATTTACAGGAAATCATCGGTAATAATAGGCAAAAGAGAGTAGAGAAACATTAATATAAGACTTTGGTAGCAAATACATTTCGTGTTTATTTACCAGCATTTTATTATTGAAACGTTTCAAGTGCCTGCATGCGGTCGGCTGCAGCGTCGATGTCATTTTCTGGTTTTCCGCGTTTATTTATCGATGTTACATAATGATAGAAACCATCTGCCTGTAGATTAATTTATCGATCGATCGAGTGATTGATTCATGGATTGGTTGGTAGACAGATAAGCCGCGTTCACACGTAGCAAGAAATCCGGTATTTAGCGTCCACACGAGGTA
>NW_014577187.1:591219-592257 GCF_000485595.1 Priapulus caudatus | reverse complement strand
TTACGACAACGGCAGATCACGTGACCAACATCGTATAGCAAACGTCTGCTCATAACGAAGGGTGCAATTATTTCTCTCGCCCTCATCCCGACTCTTTCCCTTTCCCCTCCCCTCCCCTTCTCCCCTCCCTCTCCTGCGCCCTCCCCCCTCCTGCTTCTTCTCTTGCGCTCTCTCCCTCTAACTCTTTCTCCATCGCTATCTCTATTTTGCTCTATCTCTCTGCCTCGCTTTCTGTCCCTCTTTTGTTCACCCTTTTCATCACCCTCTCTTTCTCTCCATCACTCTCTCTCTCTCTCTCCATCCCTCGCTTCCTTTCCGTTCTCTTTCACGCTCTCTCTCACGGACGCGAGTGCATCGTGGGTTAATCATCCAATGCAGAAACAGTAATCACGAAATAACTCGTGTTCGTTCCTGTAAACCGTTCAAGGTCAGCAGGAATCCATCACACACAGCAGCTTCTTTGTTGCGAGACAACAGTTCCAAACAATGACTCACGATCGACGGTGACGTCACGCACACGAAGATGCCGCCATGCGTCGACGCGACGTTCGTCTGCGCGGGAGCACGTGCGGGAGGCGGCGGCGGCGGCTGCTGCTGCCGCGGATGCGGTCGCCACGGCGACGGGCTCGGGAGCGCGGGGAGGCAAGGCCATCGTTATCGGTTTGTTTTGTAACGCGAGGCGGTGCGGAAAACCCTCGTACGTACAAGCTGAGGTACTGCCGGCGGTAATCCACTGCTTGCTAACGTAGCCAGAGCCGACAAAGAAACATTAAGCTCGCGGGATGGATGGAAAAGAGGGCACGGGGAAGGGGCGAAAGAGAGAGAGGGAGGGGGGGAGAATGAGAGATAGACAGAAAGTATCGGAGAGAGCGAGCGAGAGAAAGAGGTTGGTGGGGGGAGACAGAGTGAGATATGTAGTGGAGTGGGATGGGGGAGATAGAAGAAGAGTAAGCGAAAGAGATGGATAGAAAGAGAGAAGGAAGGAAGAAAAGGTAGAAAGAAGAAAAAGGATAAAGAAGAAAAAGGATAAAGAAGAAA
>NW_014577187.1:580574-585363 GCF_000485595.1 Priapulus caudatus | reverse complement strand
CTTCTTGTTTCTATACATATTATTTATTACGTTTACTACATTATATATATATATATATATATAGCATGTTTTCGTCGTTTAATTCTGACTTATCTCCAGTCGCAAACGCTTATGTTTATTTATCTATTTATTTATAATGGTATCTAAATTAAATTCGCAACCGAGCACGCAATGCGCGCGCGGTCAGGCGCGACGCATGCGCACGCGGTCTGGGTGGGGGGCAATGTGTAATGTGTCATAGTTGTTAGTTTACGAGTCGCTCTCGGCGTACGCGCGAACACGCTACAATGGGCCGCACTCTGTGATATTAATTGTTCATTATGGCCGGCAATGATTGCACATCTGTGCGGCTTTCGTTGACAGGTGAGGCCATTTGGTGGAGATCGGCGCGCAAAATAGATCTCTCTCTCTTTCTCTCGCAATCACCTACACACACAAAACCCACACACATACTCTCTCTCTCTCTCTCTCTCTCTCTCTCTCTCTCTCTCTCTCGACACTTCTCTTCTCGTCTTGCTCTCTCTCTTTTATTCACTCACTCCTTTCTCCTCTTCCTCTTTCTCTCTCTCTCTCTCATTCACATCGCTCTTCTACTTATCTCGGGGTCCTCTCTCTCTCTCTCTCTCTCTCTCTCTCTCTCTCTCTCATTCTCTCTCTCCATCGCTCTTCCTCTTTTCTCTCTATGCCTTCTCTCCTCTCTCTCGCGGGCGTTTTCCCTATCTTTCTCTCCTCTCTTTGCTCTCGCTGCTTCCGTCCCTGTATCTCTCGCTCTCTCAGCCCTTCTCTCTGCTTCCGTCTCCTGTATCTCGCTGCTCTCCCCTTCTCTCGCGCTTCCCCGTCCCTGTATCTCTTCTCTCTCCCTGTCTCTCTGCTATTCCGTCCCTGCTCATTCTCGCCTCTCGTCCCTTCTCTCTGCTTCCCGTCCCTGCTATCTCGCTCTCTCCCTTTCTCTCTGCTTCCGCGCCTGCTTATCATCCCGCCTCTCTTCCCTTCTCTCTGCTTCCGAGTCCTGTATCTCGCTCTCTCCCCTTCTCTGCTTCCAGTCCCTGTATCTCGGCTCTCCCCCTTCTCTCTGGCCTTCCGTCCCTGTGATCTCGCTCTCTCTCGCCTTCTCTCATGCTTCCGTCCCTGTATCTCGCTCTGCACTCCCCTTCCTCCTCTGCTATCCCGTCTCCTGTAATCTCGCTCTCTCATCCCTTCTCTCTGTACCCGTTTAGAACGCGGGACTGGCTCGTGCTCCCACTAACGTAAGCGCGTGCCGGTGCGCGCTGCGGTGCGGTGCGGTGCGGTGCGGTGCGGCCCGACTAATTACAGGGTAATTATGATGCACGATAATGATGCGCTGATAGCGGCGGGGGAAAACCGCGGCTTTAATTGAGATGACCTCTAACATGTCGCGTAAACTTTGAGTAAGAGATGAAGGAGAGGAAGGCGAGAAAGGAGAGGAAGGAGAAGGTGGCTGGTTAGAGGTAGAGGGCAAAGAAGGGGAGGGGATAGGGAGGAGAGTGAAGATAAAAATGAGAGCGAGGAGAAATTAAAGAGAATGTTGATAATGAAAATTCGAATTATAAGAAGAGGAAGGAGATACGGAGAGAAGAGAAAAGGTGGAAAAGAAAACGGACCGAAGGAGAAGGAGGAGGAAGAAAAAATGAATAATGGGGAGATTGGGTGAGAGGGATACGAAAAAAGATCAAAGAAAATGGAAATATGGAAAAAACGGGCGAAGAGAATAGGAAAACAAGAGAGTAGAAAAACCAACGGGAAACATGTCGAAGAGCATAGGAAGGAAGATGAGTAAACGAAGCCTTTTCGCAGCCCCGGCAACAAAAAGCCGCATCCCAGCGCTCAGCATCCGAATGAAACCAAGGGAACCCAGCAGGCCGTGTAACTAAACATAGACGGCAGTGGCCACAGTGACCGAATTACCTGTTCATTTATCAGGTCAGCCCGCCGGCCGTCCGCCCGCTAACAGGTGGACATAATGCGCGAACAGGTAAACGCACGTATAAAGCCCGGCGGCGATGGTTCCTAATATAAATCATCTGCCCTCGATAACCCACCCCACCCCGCCTGATTTGCCGACGAGTAAATCTTCCACTCACCTACCTGCTCGTCGGCCCGTCAACTCCCCATATGGCCGCTTTCCGCTGAAAGGCGGGTTTTGTTTTACTAGGGGGAGGGGTCGTGGGGGTGGGTGTGGGGGTGGTGGAGTGGGTTCGACAGACGGCGGTGGCCCGCATTTCATGAGTGCACCGATCTTTCCGTTTCATAACACAGCCGTAATGGCTCACGACTCAGCGAGCAATGTCCCCGACGCCAGGTGTCGCTATGGTCGGATGAAGCCGAGATCATGTTCGTGGAGAGTTGAGGAGAGTTGCCTCCGGGAAAGAGGAAACGGGAGATTAGAGAGAAAGGGAGAGAGGAGAGCGGGAATGAGGAGTAGAGAGAGGAATGCCGCGCGCGATTAAAAAACGCGCACGGAAAAGAGAGAGTAGAGAGACAGATTTATCTCTCTCTCTCTCTTTCTCTCTCTCTCTCTCTCTCTCTCTCTCTCTCTCTCTCTCTCTCTCTCTCTCTCTCTCTCTCTATCTCTTTCTGTCTCCTCTCTCGCGGTTTCTGTCTTTTTCGCTCACACTCCTCATCTCTTCGTCTCACATCTCTTCGTCGCATTTAATCTTTACCGCTGTCTCAGTCAGTCCATCCGTCCGCCTGTCTGTCTGTCTGTCTGTCTGTCTGTCTGTCTGTCCGTCTATCTCTGTCTCTGCCCCTCTCTCTTTTTCTCTTGCCACAACTATCTCTCTCTCTCTCTCTCTCTCTCGCCACAACTCTGTGTGCTTTAAATTCATCAAAAATCGAAATCAAAATAACGGGGATTCACCGATCTCCGGCTCATAACCTCCATTCATAACGTCAAACTCCCAGATTGATACGCGAAGCAATCTCCCCACCCCCACCCCTCATGAAACAATGGCGGCCGTCAGCAGACGATAACACGGCAGTTTCTCCACGACAATCCGCCGACATGTTTACGTCACGTGCAGAAAAATACGCGCGTAAGCCGTCGCCGTCGCCGACGACAAAACAAGATTATAATTATCGAAGACGGATAACGCAAACGGCGTGGATAATAGCGCCGATAATTAACGTCCGTACAACTGCTAGAGTTGTGTGTAAGCGAGTACATTAGCTGGCCCGATACGTCGGGACCCGACATGGCAGTGACAAGTCACTTTTCTCCCAGACGCATACATCACGCGGAACGCCTCTGGGAGTCCGGGGAACTGATCGGGAGAGAAAACAAGGGAGGCGAAGGGAGGTGCCTGGCCACCGGCTAGGATACGATGTTAATTCTAGTATTTATTTCGTCTGCTCCCGTGCGTTTACGAAACCAACGCGGTGTTTCCCCGTTAAAACGACAGGGAATTATTAGGCAATTTGGCGTTACCTTGACTACAGATGGTTAGGAGGTCACCGGCTGTGAGGGATGACAAACGAGACAGAGATCGAGAGAGAAAGGTGAGAGAAAGGAGGAAGAGAGGGAGAAAAAATAATAGAGCGAGGAAGAAAGCGAGAGAAAAAGAGAGGGGAGAAGCGAGAGAGGAGGAGAAAAGAGAGGGGGAGGAAGAGAGGGGGAAGAGAGAGGGGGCAGGAGGAAAGCGAGTGCACCGAGTATATTACTAAGTAAATTGTAATCGCATTAGAGACGAAACAAAAGGTGGACGTGTGTGAATAACAAACAAGGAACGACGACGACAAACCAATTCTTCGCAAAAGCGGACAAAATGGCGGCAACGCCCTGCGAAATTAGGAGCGCATTATTAATGATTCGAAGTGAAAACTATGACGAAAATGCAATTATCTCTACGCAGGACGCACACCTTTTGACTTCCTAACGGCTAATTTGCTGCGCTAATCAACAAACACGCGCGGGGCGCAATTAAAACATCTCAGCATCGATGATTAAATTATGAATTTATCAAAGCCCGCGAGAAATTTATCGAGAAATTTATTCCGCTGGTGTTGCCGTTGATTTTCAACGATGGCTATGAAGTGTGTAGAAATATTTAGGAATTTTGCGCGCTTTTGTTCATTGATAATTGCCATCTTTTGTCAATCAATGACTTCAGAAATCAGAAGAAGCCATGCAATTAAGAATGCAAAAAGATACTAGTCCGGTTTCATCACCATCATAAAAAAAACCCTGCAGGAGAAATAACAAATCGAACAAACTTTTCAGTTATCGAATTTCAGTACTTTTCTGTCACGAATCCACTCAGAGGATATTGTGTCTGGTAACATTATCCCCACTAGCTTTACCATTGCCCCCGAGCGACACGATGACAGCCATTTGTACGCCGCGCGTACTCGTAAATGCGATTTTAAAGTAATCAGTCCGTTTCTTTGTATCACATCTTATAAATCACGCACGCGCGCGCGTCGAGTTTACGCCTCGCTTTTTTTTAAACCTGTTTGCATCTAGAGGTCAACAATCCCTCCCTTCTTTCCCGCCATCCGTCTCTCTCCCTGCGGCTAGCTCTTCGGTTTACAACAGTTAGGATAAAAACTGCACATCTAATGGCCAGTCACCTTGAAATGTAAGACGACACCGACACACCAACACGCACACGCGCGCGCGTGTGCAGCCAACCACCTGTGCGTCTTAGCGGGCATATTTTTTCCGTGCCTCGCCGTCGGATGACGCGGGGAAGGGAGAGACGGGGACGGGTAATGCACGTGTGTGTGTGTGTGTGTGTGTGTGTGTGTGTGTGTGTGTGTGTGTGTGTGTGTG
>NW_014577187.1:571860-578114 GCF_000485595.1 Priapulus caudatus | reverse complement strand
CACGAAGAGAGGAGGGAAGAGAGAGAAGAGAGAGATCTATTGAGAGAGAGAGGAGAGAGAGAGAGAGAGAGAGAGAGACGAGATGAGAGAGAGAGACGGGAGTATGCGTGCGCTGTGTTGTGATGCAGTTGTCTGTCGACACGACCCTCCGTTGTGCGATATGCCCCCGGCCGGGGACGACGTCCGTGATATGACGAGTGCGTCCGCGATGGCTGACCACTGTTCCACCGGGGATCGGATTAGCACTCCGCTCTGCCCACTCCTCCTCCCCGCCCGCCGGGCCGGACACAGGCAGCACGGGACGCGGCCGGATGCGTGTGTGTGTGTGTGTGTACCCGAGCGCTGCGCGCAGCCTGGTTGCGTGTGTTTTAGTGTGCCACGCGATGTGTTGCGTGTAGTGTGCGCGTGTGTGTGTGTGTGCCGTCTGAAGTTATGTGTGTGTGTGTGCGTCGTGTGCGGTGCGTGCGTTGCGTGCGTGCCGTGCGCGTACGCGTGCTTTGATGTATGTGGTGGTGCGCCACACGTACTTGCGTGCGTGCGTGCGCGTCCTGCGTTTGCGTCTGACTGGCGTGTGCGCGGGACAGACTGCCCGCAGGGTGGCGTGACGTACCGTAACGTGACCCGCCCAATGACGCTGACGTTAAGCCCACGCGCGTCATTGTTGTCACGCAAAGACGCCCTTCGGGATGATCATGACAATTAACCTCCTCCCCCCATTCCCCCTCTCCTTTCCCCACGCGCCCTGCCCCGGGCACGGGTGACAATTGACCGAGATAAAGACAAGATTTAAAACAAACTGCGCACTCGTCTTACTAACCGATATACGTCTCCATCAACCGCCGATGCGCAGCGCAAACACACGCGATGAGCTTGGACGTCAACGCGCCCTTCCCTGGCATTCGTGCCAGACGGTTGCCGGATGTCTTGAGACGTGTGCTTTAGGGGATAGTAGATCGCGGCGGGAGATAAGGTCCCCGGGCCCACCGCTTCCACACAAAATGCATTCCTTCACACACGGGCCAGGCAGGCGTACATCCTAGGAGATCTACAGCTCTTAAGGTTGCACCGCCAACCCCCGATAAAAGACGCCCTCGTATCCGGAAAATTCTCTCGCCCACCTCTCTGCTTTCTCCTTCTCTCTCTCTCTCTCTCTCTCTCTCTCTCTCGCCTCTCTCTCTCCCCTCTCTCTCTCTCTCTCTTCTCTCTCTCTCTCTCTCTCCCCCCCCCTTTCTCTGCTATCTCTCTCTCTACTGAGTGACAACCGCGTAGTGACGCCGGCGATATACTACTACTTACCACGCGCGCGAATTTTACGCGCAAACGACTTAAGTCGTATCCCCTAAATCTCGGCTGCCTCGGACCCTGGGAGATACGATGTTAGAGGCAGACTGGACGAGCAGCTGGTATAAGGTAAGGTGGTGTGGGGGGGGGGGGCACGGGCCGCATAGACGCAGTCGGAGTCCACGGGGTCTGGGCAAACGATAGCTGTGCTGAAGAACCCGTGACATGACTCTCCAAGCATCCAGTGGTGGCTAAATGACTCAATCTTGAGACTTTAGATAGCACGAGAGCGATTTAGTGAGAAATAGAGCGAGAGAGAGGATGAGAAGAGAGAAAGAGAAAAAGAAATAGCAGCGAGAGAGAGAGAGAATAAATAGAAAGAATCAGCTGATGATGGAAAGGGAGAGAAAGCGGAGAGAGAAGAAAGAAAGAGAAGGCGATAGAGAAGGCGTGATAAGAGAGAGAGAGAGAGATGAGAGAGAGAGGAGCAGAGAAGCAAAATCGGCATTTGCCGAAAAAGAAGGCGAAAGGGACAGACGGTCAACAATGGCGTTTAGATAAACATGTGGCGAGAGAGAAAGAGAGAAGAGATGAGAGAAAGAGTATGAGAGAGGAGAGAGAGAGAGAGAGAGAAGAGAGAGAAAGAAGGAACTGCGTGTAGAATGGCCTGTGGGTCGGGCGGAGAGGGCAAACACAATAAAGCGCAGAGAATATAGAAAAAAGATTCCGATAAAGTTTCAGTTTGAAGAATGCAAAGCTAATTAAAAGTTAATAACAAAACAAAAAGAGTCGTGGCTATGAATAACAAATAGGCCATAACGAGCGACGAAGCTATTTTCCCGCGTGTGAAGACCAATTATTAATCTCCCGCAGGACGTCGAGAAATGGGGGAAGCGTATAAGAATGAACGCAATTTCCAGAGCGATCTAGACACCCTGTTATATTAAGTACACCCGGACACTCGGCTGGTAAAAGAAACAAGGGATCCGACATTGCGATAATTAAATAAGACAAGTAAAGAAGTAACCTTTGCTCTCTCTCTTCTTTTCTCCACCCTCTGCTCGTTTCTCCCTTTCGCCCCTTCTCTCTCCTTCTCTCTCATTCTCTTTTATTTCTGTCATTGCCACTTTTTGTCTCTCTGTTCCTCTGCCTTTGGCCTCTCTCTCTTACTCAACATCATCTACCCACGTCCTTCGCTTCCTCTCTCCCTCTTTGATATTTCTCTCTCTCTCCCTATTCCACCGTCCCTTCTCAGCCTCCCATGCTCTCTTCGCTCTCTGCTCTCTCGGTGCGCGCTCCCTCTCTCTCTCTCTCTCCCTCTCTCTCTCTCTCTCTCTCTCTCTCTCTCTCTCTCTCTCTCTCTCTCTCTCTCTCTTACAATCTAGTAGGTTATATGTGCTGCGTATTCATGCTGACGCGTTCATAACGGCGCATCATTGCTGCCACTAACGCTAGTTCAACAAGTCTTGATTAATTCGCCCCACGCCGCGCCTTCTCACTCGCTAACTCAATCCACACAATCTGCCTGCCTCTTACGCGCCCGCCTCTCTGCCTGCCCTGCTCCTCGTCATCCTGCGCTTTAATCATCTTCTTCTTCTCCCCCTCTTCCTTCTCTTCCTCCTCCTTCCCCCTATTTCTTCGCCTCCTTACCCTCCGTCTCTTCAAATTTTTGTCTTCCTCCCCCTTCTCCTCCTCCTCCTCCTCCTTCTCCTCCTCCTCCCCGTCCTCTTCCTTCTCCTACTGCTCAATCCCTCACTTCGATGCTGAGGCGTCTATTGAAACCTCTCATCCCCTCGCCGCGCATCAGCGCATTCCGACGATCATATAATGCGTGGCGGATTTTCATGCGATTTGGCCGTAATTATAACGGCGGCGATAAACGCGGGGCGATAAATGGCGGCACGGCCGTAAAGCGGCGGCGTGGCGGGCGGCCGCTGCTGCCGCACACAATAGCCGACGAACAGATCACACGCGGCGCGGCGGCCGTTAGCGATAATCTGTGCTCTCGTGATCACTCACGACCTCCCTTCCCCTCTCTCTGTCTATCTCTCGCTGTCTCTATCTTTCTCGCTCTCCATCGCTTTCCTTCGTCCTTCTCTCTCGCTATCTCTCTCATCCTCTCTCTCTCTCTATCTCTCTCTCTCTCTCTCTCTCTCTCTCTCTCTCTCTCTCTCTCTCTCTCTCTCTTTCTCTCTCTGTCACTCTCTCTCTCTCTTTATCCTTCTCCATCTCTATTTCTTACTCTCGGTCTCTCACTTTTTCTATCTCTCTCGCGCGCTATCATTCTCTCTCATGCACCCTCTCTCTATCTTTTTCTCTCTCGCTCTCCCTCTTTTTTCTTTCTCCTTTGCTCTCTCGCTTCCTGTCCCTCTTTCTTCTGTTCTCTCTCTTTCGCTCTTTTCCTCCCTCTCCCTCGCTCTCTCTCTCACTCGCTTCCCTCTCTTTCCTTTGACCTCGCGCGCGCTGTCTTTCCTTTCCGCACTCTCTCGTGTCTTTAAACTAGCTGCTCCCCCGCTGTGATGCCCTCTTTACCGCCTTTACGTAGCGGCATTGCACTCTCTTCCCGGCTCCTCTCTTAAGTGCATCTCTCGCCTCATCGCCAGCTAACACGGGCTATCGGCACCGTAAGCCACCTGGCAATTTGCCGACAACGAAGTGGGCAGCGAAGTCAGCGAAACGAAGGAACTGCCGCTCTTATTTCGCTTGCTCGAGCACGAAGATGCAGCAAGTCCAGCGATCGAAGAAACATGGCCTCTGGCTCCGTATTCGCTGCCGAGCAAAACGAAAGTCCAGCGAAAGCGAAGCGAACATGGCCCGCTCTCGTATTTCGCTTGCCTCAGACCACGAAGTCCAGCGAAACGAAGCTGAACATGGCCTCGTCCGTAATTTCCGCTTGCTGCGAGCAACGAAGGTCAGCCGAACGAAGCGAAGCATGGCCCCGCGTCTGTATTTCGCTTGCTCGAGCAACGAAGTCCAGCGAAACGAAGCAAAACTATACCCCAGTCAAAATGCTTGCTCCGCTGCTATATACCCTATATACCCCTCCTTGATTATCTATTCCATATATAAACTCCCGCCTTGGTATGTATTGATATCGATGCACCCCCCCTTGATATACTATTCATACAAACCTTTGACGGTATCCCCTTAGGTCATCGAATCCACCCCCCCTTATTCTCTTTTATATCAGGACATTAGATGACCGTTATATTAAAGTTGGAACCGCTCCGTAATGGGCACCACACCGATTCTTGGCAGGCGACGCCAGGAAACTCGCGCGTCGAATCGCCCGACCATTGTAACGGATTACGGACAGCGGTCAATCTCGACAAACAGGCCGCAACACGAATCGCGAGTTTTTGTATATATACATCGCGGGACGAATAATAACTGACTGGTCAAGCGTCCAGTTTGGTGACGGTGTTTACACAGCTGGGTATCTCGCTCAGACGCCGCACAAGAACTGACTCACAAAAACCGGGCCATCGAAGATCAACCTTTATGTGTCAATATTTGGAGCAAGACGAGGACGACCACTGCTGATCAATTCCCGCGCATCCCTGGGTTGCCCCGCCCATCGATTCACATTAAAAGCGGCGATACTCAATTTTATACGCATTTAAAAATGATATTTGAAGGTGATCATTCGTATGCTGGCTTTTTTAAACAAATTATAGCAGACGAGAGTCTATGCTAGGCTGGCGTGGGGTATTACAAATGTCCGAAGCAAGACAATACAAAACAAACAATCATTAGCAGTTCTTACTTCTTCGCTGCGCGACAGCGCAGGCACGGACATGTGGATTAAGCCAATCACTGCGCACCGTTCCTCGTTAGAGCGGCCCCGACGGATCATTCGTATGGCCGTCCCAGGCGCAATGCAACCACACACCGAGCGATTGGTTAAGGTAAACTGGCCCCTTGGGATATTTCGGCTGACCACAGCGCTGGGGTCGATTAGGTAGTAACCCTCGCGTGCATGAAAGGTCACTGCTAGCACGTCTGATGTTAGATCGTTATCAAGTCAGCGCTCAAATGAGAGTTTGATCGTACTCCAGCTGAAACCCGCGCTACGCGCGGGCTTAGTGACTGTGGATGGGCATGTGTTACCAGTGTGGCGAATGTGTGGTTATGTGTAAGGGTGTTATATGGGAATACCCACGTAATTTACGTGCTTGTGATCGACCGTTGTGACAGGAATCGGTGACAGCGCAACCGTACACTGTATCGCATTGCAAGACCTTCCAAAAATTTTTTATTCCTAATTCAACTATTTAACTTCCTTACATGGTTTATTTCTCTTACATTTATGGGGCTTAACCACAAATCTCAGACACACAGACACAGAACAACACGAAATTGAAACGCTGTTGAAAACAACGAATACAACAATAACGTAAACAAAAACGCGCCCGCCTATTTCAGGCAAATGTTGACATTTTTTTGTTTGTTTTTGTGTCTTTTTTATAGACGCGAACAAACGGTTTTCAACCCGCAGTTATAGTTTTTACAATGCCGCAGCGTGACTCATCCGATCTCTTCTGTAAATTTGGGCGCTATTTGATGCCAACTGACGGAGCCTTCGGCATTAACATACATACATACATACAACATCTTCGCCATTATAGTAAAGATAAAGCATGAAGTTGTGGTCCTTTTGTGCATACACAATAAATATCTATTGGAATCATGTCTTCTTCCTTCCTTCAAGCTCGTCTTCTTCTGATTCTTCTGTTAATTATTGTTACTATTATATTATGTTATTATTTTATTGTTACGCTTATTATATATTATTAGTTATTAGTTATTATTATTATTATTAATTATTATTATTTTATTATTATCATCTATCATTACATTATCATTTTATTAATCAATAATAATAATAATAATAATATATTGTTTCTTATTATAGTTGTTGTTGTTTTGTGTTGTTGGTTGTTGTTGTTGTTGTCGTACGTCGTCGTCGATCG
>NW_014577187.1:566000-571835 GCF_000485595.1 Priapulus caudatus | reverse complement strand
GTCTCGCCATCATCGCCAGCTACATACAGGGCTATCGGACCGTAAGCCACTGTGGGGCGGTCGATACCGCTGACGGCCGTGCGTGACCGCCGTTTTTTTTACTTTCTGATCCACGCAGCGACGGCTTGCTGGCGCTGGACCCACGCAGGAATTAAATCTTAAACAAACTGCGGGCTCAGTCCGCGCGCAGCGAGCGAGTGGAGTTAAAAGGGGGGGGGCGCGACTGGCGCGCGGATGTCTGTGACGAAGAGGTTTTGGCCTCGGTAGAGAACACTGTGCCTTTACGTGCGTACTGCGCTTTAAAACTTTTCGCTGTTGCAAAAAGCAACGGCGGTTCGGCGGAAGCTGGATTGATAGTTCCGACTTATCCGGGTCGGTCACGTGGACGGCGACACATGTTGCTTCACAGGCTCGGAGCGTGGCGTGCAGCGCGCATTTCGTATTTGTTATACACATCCATTTACATTCGTCATCGTTATTTGTACGCTGTCTCTTGAAGTCCGATGCTTTGAGAAACTAGGCAGAGCAAGGCAGGTGGCACGCCGTAAGACACCAGAACATGGTGCAAATCCCCTGTAAGGTAGGGTGTAACTTAAGGCTGTAGAGACTGACGGCCGAGCACGACAGGGTACAAAGGGGTAGGAAAGGAGGGCACAGCGCGTGAGGACGGTGGGGAGGGAATAATATGGAGGACGCGCCCGGGAGCCGCCCAGGACTTTCGAGCGATCTGGCTTCATTGGAGTCGTGTTTTGTATTTATGCTTTTTTATTTACCCAGAGCAGAAAAAAAAAAAGAGATAAAGAAAAGCCGCCAGTGGCTGGGCGCGACGTAGGAGATACACGTGTTGATCTCTCTCGTACGTCTCCTTATTACGTCACAGACCGTTAGTCTTTGTCATTTGATCCGTTGCTCTCTCGCTTCATTAGACACCTCCCTCTCTTGCTAGGCCATTGGTTTCTTCGCCGTCCCCTGCCTCTTTCGGCTGCTGCTTTGCCTGTTGGTTCATTGCTCAGGAAGGCAGGCGCAAGACAAAAAGAATTGGACAAAGAGTGACGGTCGGAGGGGGAGTTCTGTTTCGTAAATTTCCAACTACGAATAGGATCATACTGCAATCGCACGGTAAAGGAAAAAACGGTCCTGTTGAAAAACCGAGTTTCTGACAATAAGTAGGTCCAACGGTGCATCACCACCCCGGAATCAGCATCGGACTCGGCTTCGGAGACTTGGCTACCCTGTTTTCCACGTACGAAACTAGCACAGAATTACGACTATTAACAGCGTTAGTAGGCAGGAAGAGAGAGGAAGAGCGGGAGAGAAGAAGAAAGATGATTAAACGGTACCCACATGTGCGTCTCGAGATGCAGTCTAGACTGGCACGACAAAGTGGCGCAGGGATTAGTTTTTGTCCAGAGAGGGACACGGAACGAGCAGGTAGGACAGAACGAATGCACGCGGAGGCGCGCCCGAGGAGAGGCTCCCAGGGTGCGGCAGGAGTAACGTGACTGTGCCTTGTTGATTGTGTTTTTGAGTACTTAGTGTGAGGGATAGGGGCTTTGCTAGGTTTGTATTATTTTCTGTTTGCATTGGCTTGTAGGTGTTGAGGTGGCATTTAGAAGTATATTTGTACGTTCGTGTGGTAATTTGATGTTTATTGCTGGGTTGGCGTTCTCGCCATATGTAGGTGTAGTTAAGTATATTAATTTTGGGTAGTGTCTGTATGTCATGTGAATTGAGATAGGATATTCGATTAGTAGGGGTATGTTTACTGTATGAAATTTTGCGCGTTTTATAGATGGTGGTGATAGAGGGGCGGCGCGTTGATTGAGGTTATTGGGTATGTGCAGAGTGTTTTGATGAGGGGGTTTGGTTATAGCGGTTGTCTTTGTGTGGGCGGAGAGCCGGCGAAAAATTGAATGCAGGATACTATTACAGATCTAAGTATGGTCAGAATGTGAAGGGATCTTTGATGGAGCATGTGAACCCGTTGACGTTTATTGAGTTAGGAGTTCAGTATAGTGATTGCAGATGATTTATAAATTTGACCATTAGTAAAACTGTGATAAGATGAGAAGAATGAGGTATCGAAAAGAATGAGTAGAGAGATATACCGGAGAGCGGGTCAAGCATTAAAATAATGGTTATAGAGAATGGTGAGGAATTAATTTTCGAGTGAGGAATCGCGAATGGTATAGTTACTTAGTATGTGAGAAGTCAGGTTGTGCTTATTGAGGACTTGAGTTGAAATATGTTAGATTTGACGTGTTGGTGGAACGTTGGCACGACTACAGCAAAAGAATATGAAACTTGTGCTCATTACGGTCTTGGGTTGCATATTGTTTTATATTAGAGATTTTTGCTATGACATGCCAATAATTATTCTCACGTGTAAGATACAGAAGTACGTTTTCAGCTGGTTTGTGGTGGTCGTGAGAAGGAGAAGGTGGGAGGGCTTTACTTTTATGGTGAATATCGAGTTAATCTGAGAGGTGTGATCTAGTGGGAGAGGTATTTGATTAGCAGTAGCTGGCTAAAAGGAGATGTATGGATTATAAACGAGATCTAGGGTTCTATAAAACTAGTTTTATTTTTGGATTTAGCAGTCAATGTGTAGTAAACGGATGAGACAATCTCTGGGAGATTGAGAATGACGAAGACGGCGTTATACCCAAGTTTCCGAAGGTGGACTGCAGTTGTACGGCTGTTTAGATGTAGACATGGCTCATGAGTCAAGTGGAGTCGGTGGAACTCCACCAAGCTGCTTTGAGGGAGACGTTGTGTGATTTACTGTGCCCGTTTAGTTCATTTGCTCTGGCTCGATCCACAAGGAGATGAGAAGTGAGAGTTCGGAGAACCATAGGTGCAGAATTACTGTAAAAGATCTTCTTCTTCTTCTTCTTCTTCTTCTTCTTCTTCTTCTTCTTCTTCTTCTTCCTTTTCTTTTTCTCATATTTACTTTTACTCGTGTAAGATGCGTGCTCACTACATTGTTTGCGAGCGTTGGTGGCGGTTACACTCTCACACTATCCCACTTATAGTGAACCTGACAGCACAGCCCGGCCGTGAACAGTCAATGATCGTAATGTGATGTGACAGCCGCAGACAGCAGCAGCAGCAGCGGCAGCAGCAGCGTCGCCGCCGCCAACCATGCAACCCCACGTGTGACGATACCACGAATCACACAAATAGCTTTCTAATTCTTTCGGTAGTTTTTCGATACTTCTGCTCTCGGCTCACGGAGAAGGGGGGGGGGAGGTTTTCGCGTCGAACAATGGCCGTAACTCGGCAGCGGCCCGCGGCAGCAGCCGGATCTGATAGTAGGTCTGCTGAATCACACGCTGACGGCGATCTACGACGACATCCATCATACTCACTGGAGGCCCTGCCCCTCTCCCTGCACCCCCACTAACCATAGAGAAGGAGAAAGAATGAGGTATAAAAGGGGCGAGGGAGGTGGAGGAGGTGGAGGAGGGAGAAAGCAAGGGGAGGAGGGAGGAGGGAGGAGGTGGGGAAGGGAAGCAGTGGAGGAGTGGGAGAAGACGGAGGAGAAAGAGATATGAGGTATATGCGGGGGAGAGAGGATGCAGAGGGAAGGGGAGCCATTCTCGGTAATACGTTAGACCGTGTATTATATTTGTCGTCGTCTCCGGGGGTGGGGGTGGATTCCCAGTATACGCGCGATGTCATTTTTTGAGAAGCGAAGGTTTTTACATCGCGAGACAACGATCGCTATAGCCACTGTCTAGCTACATTACGATGGAGGTAGCAGCTATAGGCTAGCTCAGAGCTCCCGACCAGAGGGAAAGTTGCGATGTTGAAAATAACGCCATAAGTTAGTTCGCGCGAAGAACCAAATCAGGCCTTAATAATCATAAATATTTATAACTAATTATTTACTAAGTATTAGTATCACACCACTTCACGAGAAGAACGTCACGTGATCGCACAACAATGAGCAATGCTAGGAGAAAGATTGTTATCCCGACAGTTGCCGAACAGTCACGATTTTTGCCGAGTGTAACAAAACATGTTTACCGAAACCTAATTTGTTTCTGAAATCAGCTGACCTTCCTACATACCGTGTAACCGGTGCATAGCTCTACTTTGTCTAACATTATCTGACTGATTATTACAATTCATATGTATTATACTGTAGTACATAATCGACTGACAATAGGTAATAGTTAGTGCTTAATTCTTAATTGACAATGGTTAAAGATTAGTGTTTAATGGTTAATGGGTAATTGTTAATGGTTATTAATTAATAACTAATAGTTAATTGTTAATAATGAAAAGTTAATAGTTAATAGTTAATAGTTCATAGTTCATAGTTAATAATTAATAGTTAATGGTTTAAGTGCATCTCTCGCCTCATCGCCAGCTAACACGGGCTATCGGCACCGTAAGCCACCTGGTGGGGCGTGCAAGCATCGCTGACGGCCGTGCGTGACCCGCCGTGACCTCTGTCCACGCAGCCGACGGCTGCTGGCTGACCACGCAGGGATTAAATCCTTAAACAAACGCGGGCGTCGCCGCGGCGAGCGGTGAGTAACAAGGGGGGGGGGCGCACGCGCGCGTGTGTGTACAGAGAGGTTTTTTGGCAGGACACACTTGCACTTACGCTGCGCTACACTGAGCTTACACACTTCGCTGTTGCAAAAAGCAACGGCGGTTCGGGCGAAAGATGATGATAGTTCCGACTTATCCGTCGGTCACGTGACGGCGCACATGTTGCTTCACACGCGAGCGTGGCGTGCGCGCGCATCGTATTTGTAATAACAACATCATTACATCGTCATCGTTATGCTACAGCTGTGTTTGAAGTGAGCTGAGAAATAGGCGGCAGTGTTTAAACGTAAACTGCGCGGAGGGTGTGTTTTGTATACGTTTTTTTATCGTCGCCGCCTGGGTGTCTCTATCTCTCTCTCTCCTCCTTACGCACACACCCTTTCTCTGTCATTTATCATGCTCCTCTCCCTCATCCCCTCCCTCTCTTCCTAGCCCTCTCGCGCTCACTCCCTCGCTCTTCGCCTGCTGCTTTGCCTGCTTCCTCTCACAGACACGGCGCCAACGGGTCAAATTCAACCCAATCACTTCCTCGCCGCTAAGAAAAACGTCTGCTTGAAAACAGTTCCTGAAACCCAACACCGTCACAGCACAATAGCATCGACGGCTCGTAGACTGGTACCCTGTTTCCACGTACAAACTAGACTACAGCTATTAACAACGTGTAGGTACCAGTCTACGAACAGTCAGACGCAACAATGGCGCGATTAGTTTCTCGCGGCAACGGTGCAACAATGACGCGATCGCCCCGCCCCCCTGCGGCGCAAATCATCTGGGAAATTCAACACGTTTTCTCTGCTCGCGCGGTGTGCTTGCTCGCAGCGGGAGACGGTCGAGGCCCAGCCAGTGCTAATGTTCCTCCGCCGAGTATATCGATGTGACCATCATTCCCCTCCTCCTCCTCTCTCCTCTCTCCACGCCATCCACCCCTTCTCTGCGTGGTTCCTCATTTGTCTCTGCAAAAAGGCCAGTGCCTCTGGTTCGCTGGTTGAATGGCCGGCTATTGTCATTGTCGGTTCACTAACACCGTCATTAGAATGGTCGCGTCGTCGCCTGACTAACAGGTGTGTGCGGGGGGGGGCATGTGTGTGTGCGTGTGCGTGTGCGCGTGTGCATGTGTGTGTGTGTGTGTGTGTGTGTGTTTGTGTGTTTGTGTGTGTGTGTGTGTGTGTGTGTGTGTGTGTGTGTGTGTGTGTGTGTGTGCGCGTGTGTGTGTGTGTGTGTGTGTGTGTGTGTGTGTGTGTGTGTGTGTGTGTGTGTGTGTGTGTGTGT
>NW_014577187.1:558943-565975 GCF_000485595.1 Priapulus caudatus | reverse complement strand
ATATATATATATTATATATATTATAAATAGATATAATTATTGATATATAAAATAAATATATTATGATAGTTTAGCAACTCCGGTTTGTTTGATATTATGGTATTTACGCACGTGCATACGAAAAGCTGCTTAGCGGCCCGCACACAGACGATGAACATGATTCATCGCTGCGTGCTATATAGACTCACGCTCTATATAGTCACACCTCACACCGAACAATCGACTCGTGCGAACAACATATACAATCAGCAGCACGACATTCACAATATAGTATTGAGTATAATATATAAATAAATGAATGAATAAATAAATAAATAAATTAGCATAAATATAATAAATAATGAATAAAAGTAAGATAATAAATTAAATAAAATCAATAAAATAATAAATTAATAAAATTAAAGCAATGTATATATATATATCATATTATATATATTATTATATATATTGATAGTAGTATATATATATATAATATATTGTGTGTGTGGTGTGTGTGTGTGTGTGTGGTGTGTGTGTGTGTGTGTGTGTGTGTGTGGTGTGTGTGTTGTGTTGATGGTGTGTGTGTGTGGTGCATGCAGTCAGACGACACACACACACACACACACACGTCCACAGCACACACACTAACACAGCACACAGCTAGAAAAAAAAAAACACACGCATACACATCAGCCCACACAGCACACGCGCGCGCGGCACACGGACAGCACACACACACAGCACACACCAACACTGGCGACGCAAACACACACGACACACACACACACAGCACACACCGACGCCGGCGGCCGCACAACGATCTAACACAGGGGGGCAACGGCACAACATGCACATCATCCGCACACGACACACACACGCATCGAACACCACACACATCACACGCACACAGCAACACACACACACACACATCACGCACACTACTACACACACACATCAACACCTCGCCACACACACACAGGCTGCACACACAGCACACACACACACACATCGCACACACCCCGAGGCATGAACTCGCTTAAAATAAAAAATTGGGGCTTATCTTCTGCAGGCGGCGGCCCTGCAGGCAGAGATCGGTCGCAGCATGCCCGCAGCAGGCAACGCGCGTAATAGCAGACAGTCGATCTCTACAGCGTTAATCGACAAGACAGCGAGACAATCGCTCGTGTCCATCAGCCACGCGATGAGAGAGAGAGAGAGAGAGAGAGAGAGAGAGAGAGAGAGAAGAGAGAGGAGAGAAGAGAGAAGAGAGAGAGAGAGAAGAGAGAGAGGAGACGGGATATCGCGTGCGGCTGTTTGTGTGCTATGCAGTTGTTCTGTCGACATACGACCCTCGTGTGCGATATTGCCCCCCGGCCGAACAGACGTCCGTGATTATGAGAGTGGCGGTTCCGGCAGTATGCTGACTGCACTGTCGCACTTTGCGGGATCGATTAGTCACTCCGCTCTGCCCCTACTCTGCCCTCTCTCCCTCCGACCGGCGGCGGACCACAGCAGGCACGGGACGGCGGTGCTTGTGTGTGTGTGTGTTGTACCCGGAGCGCGCAGGCGCTGTGTGTGCGTGTGGGTTTTTACGTTCACGGCTTGTGTGTGCGTCGTGTGTGCGCGTGTGTGTGTGTGGCACGTCTTGAGTATGTTGTGTGGTGTGTGCGGTGTGTGCGTGCGTGCGGCGTGCGTGCGTGCAGCGCCGTACGCGTGTTTGTGTATGTGTTGTGCGCACACGTTCTTGCGTGGGCGTGGCGTGCGCGTCTGGCGTGCGTCCTGACGCGTGTGGCGCAGGCGGACAGACTGCCCGCAGGGTGGGCGTGACGTACGCGACTGTGACGGCCGAATGACCGCTTGACGGTTAAGCCCCACGCGCTCATTGGTTGTCACGCAAAGACGCCCTTCGCGGGATGATATTGACAATAACTCGTCCTCCCCACCTTCCCGCCTCCTCCCTTTCCACCACGCGCGCTGCCCCGGGGCACGGTGACATGACCGAGATTAAAGACAAGATAAACTAAACTCGCACGGTCCGTCTTAGCTAACCCGATATAACGTTCTCCAACACCAGCCGATGGCGCGCGCACGGACGCCGATGCGAGCGTGACGTCAGCGCGCGCTTCCCGTGGCATCGTGCCAAAGACGGGCTCGTTTGTGCTGAGACGGTGTGGCTTTAGGGATAGAGTATCTTGCGCGTGGAGATAAGGTTCGCCCGGGCGCATTCGCTTGCAACACAAATCGCATTAACCTCTCACAGCGACGGGCCAGGCAGGCGGTACATCCCAGGAGCAGTCTACGAAGCTCTTAAGGTGCACCCGGCCAACACCCGGTCGATCAGAAAGACGCACGGCGCTATCCGGAAAATCTCTTCTGCGCCAAGCCTCTGCTCTTTCTCTCTCTCTCTCTCTCTGATCTCTCTCTCTCTCGATTCGGCTCTGCGTCCTCTCGCCACGCTGTCTCTCTCTCTCTCTCTGCTCTCTCTCACTGCCGCTCTTCCCACACGCCGCCCCCCCCTTCCCCCCACCCCTCCCCTGTCCCTTTTCTCTCTATCTATCTTCTCTGAGAGTTGATCAACCCGCGTTAGTGACCCGCCGGCCGATATACTACTACTTACCACGCGCGCCTGAAATTTAGCGCGCAAACGGACTGTAAGTTCGTAATCCCCTAAATCTTCGGCTGTCTCGACCCTGGAGATACGATGTTAGAGGCAGACTGGATCGAGCAGCTGGTTAAGGTAAGGTGGTGTGGGGGGGGGGGCACGGGCCGCATAGACGGTCGAGTCGTGGTTGGCAAACGAATAGCTTGTGGCTGAGAAACCCGTGACATTGACTCTCAAGCATCCGTGAGTGGTAAATGACTCAATCTTGAGATTTAGAAGCACGAGAGCGATAGTGAGAAATAGAGCGAGAGAGAAAGAGAAGAAAGAGAAAGAAAAATAGAGCGAGAGAGAGAGAGAAGAAATAGAAAGAATCAGCTGATGAGAAAGGGAGAGAAAGGGAGAGAGAAAGAAAGAAAGAGAAGGGATAGAGAAGGGGATAGAGAGAGAGAGAGAGAGAGAGAGAGAGGAGAGAGAGAGAAGGCGAAAGATTGGCATTGGCGTAAATAAGAAGGCGACCAGGGACAGTACTGGTCAATCAAATGTGTGCGTTAGATAAACAGTGGCGAGAGAGAAAGACGAGAGGAGAAGAGAGAAAGAGAGAGAGAGAGAGAGAGAGAGAGAGAAGAGAGAGAGAGGAGAAGAAGGACTGCGTGTATGAATGTGTGTGTCGGGGGAGAGGGCAAACAAATAAGCGAGAAATAAAGAAAAAGCATTCCGAGAAGTTTCAGTGAAAGAAATGAAAGTAATTAAATTAATAAGCAAAACAAAAAGCAGGTGGATGGAATATAACAAATAGGGCATAACGAGGAACGGAGCTAATTTCCCGCGTGTAAGGCACCATTATATCTGCCCGCGACGTGCCCGAGACAATGAAGGTAAAGAATGAAACGCGATTTCCAGAGCGTCCGAGACACCAGCTGTTATATAATTACAGCAACTCTCGACCGCGCCGGTACACTCGCGTTAAAGAACAAGGGAATCCGATATTCGCGATAATAAATCAGACGAAGTAAAGAAGTTAACGGCTTTTGCTCTCTCTCTTCTTTCTCCGCACCACTCTCCTTCCCCTTTCGCCCCCTTCTCTCTCTCTCTCTCTCTCATTTCATTTCTGTCATTCCTACTTATTTGTCTCTGCTGTTCCTCTGCCTTTGCCTCTCTCTTTCTTACTCACATCATCTACGCACACGTCCCTCTGCTTCTCTCTCCATCTTATTGCTCTCTATCTCGCCTATTCCACCCGCTTCCCCTTCTCAGCCTCCATGCATCTCTCGGCTCTCCGCGTCTCTCCGCCGCGCTCCCTCTCTTCTCTCTCTCTCCGCTCATCTCTGCTCGTCCCTCTCTCTGCATCGTCTCCTCTCATCGTCTCCTCTCTCTGCTCTCTCTCTTACAATCAGTAGGTTTATGGCGCGCATATGCATGCTGACGCGTTTCATAACGGCGATCATTGCTGCAACTAACGCAGTCACAAGCTTTGATTAGATTCCGGCCCCCCACGCGCGGCCTTCTCACTGTCGTAAAGCTCAACCACGACAATGCTGCCTGCCTCTCCGCCCGCCTCTCTGCCTGCCCTGGCTTCCTCGTCATCCTGCCGCTTTAATCATGCTTCTTCTTCTCGCCCCTTCCTGTCGTTACTGCTTCTCATCTACTCTCTCCCCACTATTTCTTCGCCATCTTAAACCCTCCGATCTCTTCATAATTTTTTTGTCTCCTCCCCTTCTCCTCCCCTGCCTTCGCTCCTTATGCCTCCTCGCTCCCCGTCCTCTTACCTTCTCGCTACCTGCTCCATCGCCGTCACATTCGATTGCTGAGGCGTCGTATTGAAACTCTCATCCCAGTCGCCGCGCAATCAAGCGCATTCCGACGATGCATATAAGCGTGGCTGGATTTTGCATGGCGATTTGGCCCGTAATTATAACGGCGGACGCAATAAAGGGGGGGCCCGGGCCGATGAATGGCGCAGCGGCCGTAAAGCGGCGGCGTGGGCGGGGCGGCGCGCTGGCTGCCGCACACCAAATTAGCAAGACGAACAGATTCCACACGCGCGCGGCCGTTAGCGTATAATCTGTGCTCTCGTGATCACTCACGACCTCCCTTCCCCTCTCTCGTATCTTTCTCGCTCTCCATCCTCTTTCCATTTCGTCCTTCTCTCTCGCAATTCTCTCTGCTCCTCCTCTCTCTCTCTCTCGTCCTCTGCTCTCGTCTCTTCTGCTCTCTCTGCTCTCCTCGCTCCCTCTCGTCTTCTCATTAATCCGTCTCTCTCTCTCCTCTCCCCCTTCATCTCTCTTTGTTACCATCTCTCTGTCATCTCTCTGCTCTCTCTCCTCTCTTATCCTTTCCAAAATCTCCTCTTTCTTACTCTCTGTCTCTTACACTTTTTTCGTATTTCTGCTGCGCGCGCTATCATTCTCTCTCATGCACTTCATCTTTTTCTCCTCTCGCTCTCCCTCTTTTTTCTTTCTCTTTTCTCTCTCGCTCTCCCTCTTTTTTTTTTTTTCTCTATCGCTGCTTTCCTTCGCCATCTCAGCCTCTCTCTCCTCTCACGTCGCTTCCCTTTCTTTCCCTTGAGCTCGCGCGCGACTGTCTTTCCTTTCCGCACTGCTCATCGTGTCTTTAAACTAGCTGCTGCCGATTCCGCTGTGCAGAGCCTCTTTCCTTTCTCTCTCTCTCTGCTCTCTCTCTCTGCACTCCTGCGTCTCTCTCTCTCGTGTGTCTCACCTCTCTCTTTATCCTTTCTCCATCTCTCGCTCTCACTTTCGCGCGCTCTCTCTTTCTCACTTCCCGCCTCTCTCCTTATGTCTCTTTCCTTCTCTCTCCCCGCATATCGCTCTCTCTCACACTCTCCCCCTCATTCGCGCGGCGCATCTTTCTCTCTCGATTGCCTTTTCTACTCTCTGTCTCTCACTTTTTCATTTCTCTCGCTCGCTATCTTCTCTTCTCATGCACTCGTCTTTCTTTCTCACTCGCTTTCTGTCCCCTCCTTCTATGTTCTCTCTCTACGCTCTTTCCTCCCTTCTCCCTTCCTCTCTCTCTCTCTCTCATCATCTCTCGCTCTCTCTCTCTCCAGTCGCTCTCTCTCTCATCATCGCTTGCCCTTCATTTCCCTTGACCTCGCGCCGGCTGTCATTTCCTTTCCGCACTCTCTCGTGTCTTTAACTATGCTGCTCCCCCCTGCTGATGCCCTCCCTTACCCGCCTTTAACGTAGCGGCATTTGCACTGCTTCCCGGCTCCTCTCTGAAGTGCATCTCCGCCTCATTCGCCAGCTAACACGGGCTATGCGCACCGTAAGCCACCTGGGTGGCGTGCAAGATCGCTGAGCCGCGTGCGTGACCCCGTGGACCTCTGTCCACGCAGGCCGAGGCTGCTGCTGACCACGCAGGGATTAAATGCCTTAAAGCAAACGCGGCGTCGCCGCAGCGAGCGGTGAGTAAACAAGGGGGGGGGCGCACTGCGCGCGTGTGTGTCAGAAGAGGTTTTTTGGCGGACACACACTTGCACTTACGCTGCGCTTACAACTGCGCTTAACACACTCGCTGTGCAAAAAGGCAACGGCGGTATCGGCGAAGGAGATATGCGATTCCGAATTATCCGTCGGTCACGTGACGGCGCCATGTTGCTTCACACGCGGAGCGTGGGGTGGGCGCCGGCATTCGTATTTGTATAACAACATCATTACATCGTCTCATCGTTACTGCTACAGCTGTGGTTGAAGTGAGCTGAGAAATAGGCGGCAGTGTTTAAACGTAAACTGCGCGGAGGGTGTTTTGTATAGTTTTCTTTATCCGTCGCCGCCGTGGGTGCTCTATGCATCTTCTCTCCTCCTTACTGGCACACACCCTTTCTCTGGTCAATTTATCAATGCTCTCCTCTCCTTCATACCCCTTCCCTCTGTTCCATAGCCCTCTCGTTACTCAACTCCCTTCGCTCTTCCCTGCTGCTTTGCCTGGCTTCCTCTCAGCGACCACGGCGCCAACGGTCAATATTTCAACGCCAAATCACTTCCTCGCGCGCAAGAAAAAACTCTGCTTGAAAACAGTTCCTGAAATCCAACACCTCACAGCCACAATAGCATCGACGGCTCGTAGACTCGGTACCGGTTTCACGTACAAACTAGACTATCAGCTATTAACAACGTGTACGGTACCAGTCTACGAACAGTACAGACGCAACAATGGCCGCGAGTAGCTTTCTCGCGCAACGGTGCAACAAATGACGCGATCCCCCGCGCCCCCGCGGCGGCAAATATCTGGGAAATTCAACTACGGTTTTCTCTGCTCGCCGCGGTGGCTGCTTGCTCGGCAGCGGGAGACGGTCGAGCCACAGCGCAGTCTAATGTTCCTGCCGGCGATGTATATTCGCATGTGGACCATCATCCAACCTCTCTCCGCTCTCTCTCTTCCACCGCCATCCACCGCTTCTCTGAGTGGGTTCCTCATTTGTCTCTGAGCAAAAA
>NW_014577187.1:553581-556125 GCF_000485595.1 Priapulus caudatus | reverse complement strand
TTCCCTTCTCTTTATCTCTCTCTCTCTCTCTCTCTCTCTCTCTCTCTCTCTCTCTCTCTCTCTCTCTCTCTCCTTCTCTCTTCTCTCTCTCTCTCTCTCTCTCTCTCTCTCTCTCTCTCTCTCTCTCTCTCTCTCTCTCTCTCTCTCTCTTCTCTCTCTCTCTCTCTCTCTCTCTCTCTCTCTCTCTCTCTCTCTCTCTCTCTCTCTCTCTCTCTCTCTCTCTTTCTGGTGTAATGTAGACTCGCTGTGAAAACACCTCCGTGGTCGACGCCCAGATGAGGTGATAGATAGACGAGGGAGTAACATAGTGCAGTAAGACCTCACGTCTCATCGACAAGCGCAAAGAGGCGCGCATATCGGATCAACTACTCGATCCGCTTTTAAACGCAGAAGCCGCCGATCGATGCGTCGCCGCCGTATCCGAAGCGTATATCACGTAGCCGGTGTTATTGTCACGGTGACGTGGAAAAAGCAACTCGGAGCGAAATCGAGAAAACTTGAATCTGGGAGAAGCTGGCACGTGCCTCCCTGCTGATTGAAGTGAGTCGACGCAAAACACGAGCACACCCGCATTGCCCGCAGCGATAACCCGATCGCGCAAAGAACTGTTTAAAGTTAAAGTTAGCAAGCGCTGGAACAGTTGGTTTAAAGGACACCGAATGGACAAGGATGAATTCTACTCCCATGCCGGGGTAAAGAAACAACGAGAAAAAAGCGCGAGAAAGAAGCGAAGATTAAGGTACATCGAGGAACGGGAAGCGGCCAATCGCACCTAACAAAACGAAAACGACAAAAAACACTTAACCCGATTAGCGGAACGTAACGACTGCTGTAGCAATCACGATCTTTACACGCGCCGTACACGCGGGCAATTAAAGCGAACAAGAAAGGGGAAGCATTGCCATCACGAAGCATGTGCAAGGATTGCTTCCCAGAAAGATGCGAGCGACTACGTACGCCGCCGATGATCCCCAGACGGTTGCCTAGCGACCCTTCACTCGGAAGCTACAGAGTTTTACTCCCTGGCTCGTTTAACCTCGCCCGTTATCGTTGGTGTAGCATGGTATACTTCCCCCTCATAACAAACTCACCCCCCTGCAATGCGCACAAGCATTGGCACATCTAGCAGAGCGCGTCATAACTGTGACATGGATTTAACCTTTATTATACCCAAGCGCCGTGTAGGAGGGAGCGTTTGCCATAAGGGAGGAGTATACGATGCTACGCCGACTGCTTTCTAGGTCGGCTGAAGTAAAGGAGACGCACTGACTCATGAAGCCCTATATACAGAGGCTGTGAGTAAATTCACACCCACTGAAGAGCTGTGTACCATGGATAATTAAATAAAGAAATAAATAAATATTTATATGTATATATATATACACACACACACACACACACACACACACACACACACACATATATATATATATATATATACATATACATATATACATATACATTATATATAATATATATGGCACAAAACACAATGCACATTACATACATAGAAGCACATACAATATTATTGTATACTATGGGTGAGCTATATGTATGAGATACGGTTAATACTTCTTAACTGAAGCTTACCTAGGGACATTGATTAACTCCATGTCATAATTATACTATGTACGAATGTATGAAATGTTAATTCTCCTGAGAATAACACACCTACGTGTTTGCCTATGAACCGTAGAGACGGAAACAAAGAGAGAGAGGATGAGAGAAGCGAGAGAGACGGAGAGAAAGAGCGCGCGCGCGTGAGAGAAAGAGAGAGCGATAAAGAGAGGGAGCGGAAGATATAAGAATGCGCGCGAGAGGGAGAAAAAGTGCAAGAGAGAGGGGGAGAGAGATCAAGTGCGAGATCGGGAGAGAAAGCGCGTGCGCGCGAGAGAGAAAATGAGTGAGAGAGAGAGAGAGAGAGAGAGAGCAAGAGAGCGAGAGAGAGGGGGATAGAGCGAGAGCGCGCGCGAGAGAGAGAGACGAGGAGACACAGATAGAGAAATAGACGGAGAGGCCAAGAGGAAGTAGCCTGACCGAGAGAAGCCCATCAGATCGTCGTATCGGATTCAAGCGGTGGCTTCACAAAGGCAATCCTCCTTCTCCCGCCGCTCATCCTCCCTCTCCCGCCGCCTCACCGCCGCTCATCCTCCCTCTCCCGCCGCCGCTGCGCTTGTTCGCAGCATCAGGGGTATCACGATGTTTGTTATTTCTCGCCGCGCCGCCGCTCGCAGCCTTTGTGCGGCGATCGCCGACAAGCGTCTGCGGTGTGTCGGCGCGAGCAGCGACGGTAATCGCTGCGGCAATGCCGACGGAGCGAGTGCTTACGGCGGCGCGTTTGAAGCGGCCGCCGCCTGCCGCCGCTACCACGCACGCACTGTGTGCGGGAAGAAGGGAGAGATGGCCGGCCGGGGAAGCCCGGGGTCGCTAGAGCTGCTATAGATGGGTTGTACGCACGCACTGTGTGCGGGAAGAAGGGAGAGACAGAGAGAGAGAGAGAGAGAAAGAGAGAGAGAGAGAGAGAGAGAAGAAAGAGAGAGAGAG
>NW_014577187.1:549916-550467 GCF_000485595.1 Priapulus caudatus | reverse complement strand
ATAATAGTTAATAGTTAATAGTTAATAGTTAATGGTTAATAGATAATAGATAATAGTTAATAGTTAATAGTTAATAGTTAATAGTAAATGGTTAATAGTAAATAGTTAATAGTTATAGTCGCATATGAATTGTAATATACATTCGAGTCTCGCGGTAACCCCGGTTTTCCCGCACGGGGCGCTCGGATAGCCACCAGTGGCGAGTCATGGGCGTGACCAGACCCCTCGCGGCGGACTGCTGTTTATACGAATCCCCTGGAAAAAAACTTACGGAGTCAGGCAGGGACTTACGCACTTATGACTCGCACGAGCCGCCGCCGCCGTCGCAACAGTATCGTCTGCCGCACGGTCGTGACGTCATCAGTGACATGAGCACACGTCCGGCGGCTCACTGTGCACATTAGCGGCACGGCGAACACTTGAGGCGAGTAAGACACACGAGGAGGGCGCGGTCGCCCTCTCTCTCCTTCTCCCCCGTCTCTCTCTTTCTGTCTCTGTCTCAGTCTCTCTCTCTCGTTTTCTCTCTCTCTCTCTCTCTCTCTCTCTCTCTC
>NW_014577187.1:541873-548251 GCF_000485595.1 Priapulus caudatus | reverse complement strand
CCGTATAGCCGCGATTTACGGCTATTACGGCCTCAATGCTGGCAACAGCGGGGGTCTGTCAGCACGCGGCTAACATGTGGGTCGACGCTATTGAAATCACACACTTGCGCCGCGTGTTGCTGTTTTTGGTTCGTTCCACGTTCAACAATTGATTTGTTATGTGGTAGCGTTCTGCATTCTTCTTTAACGTTCGAATTATACTTGTATTTATCTGTTGATATCTGTATATATACTCCTGTATATATTATTATATCTTTGTATATATATCCTGAGATTGTTGCTCAACACATCTTTGATACACACATGTATCCTATTGATACACTCCTGTAATATATATAGATATATATATATATATATATGATACATATATGAAGCCTAGAAGATATCGTACAAACTTACTTCATTTATCATTCTCATATGCCTTTACGATGTTTCTGCCATAATCTAAAGTGATAGGCTTATGTTGAAAGACGAGAATAATTCGTGTATGGTTTTGACGAGCCGGTGTCCCGATTCATTGCGAGCAACTCGTCAGGTGCGTTGCGGTTGCGCTCGCGCGAGAAGTCCCGCTTTCCGGTTCGTAAACCAGAGTGCGTTATCAAACCAGCCTAATACGATATGACTCGATTGATGTAATCACTCACGAATAATTCTTTACGAAAAAAACTCGACATATTTAAATGATACTTTTCAGAGTTTCCTATTGTAGAATAGATATAGAACCAAAGATATATAAATACTAGTTCCCTTGACTTTTTCCAGCGGTAATTAGAATCCAGTTCACATCAGGCGTACACTTTGGGTCGTACTATGATTCTACGAAAGAAAGAT
This sequence comes from Priapulus caudatus, assembly GCF_000485595.1. Taxonomy (NCBI): domain Eukaryota; kingdom Metazoa; phylum Priapulida; class Priapulimorpha; order Priapulimorphida; family Priapulidae; genus Priapulus; species Priapulus caudatus. The sequence goes on along the minus strand of NW_014577187.1, from coordinate 547,420 downwards.
ATGTAATTATATATTAATATAATATATGAATATATATTATATAGGAAGAGATGAGATAGATTGATAGATAGAAGATAAGATAGATAGATATGATAGATAGATAGAATAGATAGTATAGTATAGATAGATGATAGATAGATAGATAGATAGACTAGTTAGAGATAGATAGAAGTAGATAGATAGATAGATAGATAGATAGATAGAGTCAGATAGATAGATAGATAGTTGATCAGTGAACGGTCATTCGACCAATCGCACTTCCAAACCACGCAGCGAATGAAGTTCACACCGCGGGGTGTTGCGGACACCCCCATCGTCGTCACTATCACACAGCCGACCACCATCATCATCCACCACTACCACCGCAGCACAGACCAACACCGACCACCACCACGCGCCGACCACACCAGCAGCAGCAACAACCACCACCACGCAACCACCACCACCCCACCAGCAGCAGCAGCAGCAGCGCCACCACCACCACCACCACGCAAACCACCAACACCACAGCACCATCCACCACACACCACGACCGACCCCACCATCCACCACCACCACCACCATCCACCACCCACCACCGATACCACCACCACCACCACACACCACACACACACAACCACCACCGACATACATCACCAGCCCCACCACGCCATCCGCCACCACTACAGTCCCAGCCACCAGCACCAACCAACCATCAACCACCACCCACACCACCACCAACACACCACCGCCACACGCCACGCGACCACCACACTCCACCGACCAACTACCACCACCACCACCACCACCACCATCACCACACCACCCACCCACCACCACCACAGCCACCACCACGCACCACCAGCAGGCAGCAGCATCAGCAGCATCAGCCAGATCAGCAGCAGCAGCACTGTCGCACACGAGCCCCTCTCTTCCCCCTTTCCCCCCAGGCGCTAGCTATTCCTCACGATGATCATCCAGCATGGTGGTGGCGGGGGTGGCGGCAGTAGAGCTGCCAGCCGCGGCCGGGGCTGGTGATAGGGGATACGCTCTGTGGGCGCGCGCGCAGTGACAGACGCTGTAATTGGGATGCGGTGCCCGCCGGCTAACGGAGTATCTGTAGTAGGGGGGGACGCGGGTGCAAGGGCGGGAGGTAATTAGGGAGAGAGGATGAACGGGAAGGGAGGACGAGATAGGAGGAGGAGTGCGTGGGTGAGAGAGCGTGATGATGTGTGCGTGGAAGAAGGACGAAGTAAGAAAGAGAAACAGAAACGGAGAAAGGAGGAGACAGACAGAGAGAGGGAGAGAGAGAGAGAGAGAGAGAGAGAGAAAGAAAGAAAGAGGATATCAGGCCTAACGAGAAGTGGGAAGTAGGAGGAGGGGAAGAGCGGTAGTAGGAAGAGAGCACGGAGGGAATCGAGAAGCAGCAGGAGGGTAGAGCGGAAGCAAGGGGGAGGGGTAAAATAAGAGAAAGAAACTAGGAAAGAATCAAGAGGGGAAGCGGAAAGGGAGAGGTTGCGCAAGAAGTAAAGGGGGCGGGGGGATGTTGCTAGACAACTTTGCTGCCTAGGAGGGCGTTATCGTTGAACGACGAGGAAACTCGAGCGTGCGCTCGCTCCATGAATCACCAAGGTTAATTTATCAAGGTCACAGACCGAGCACGGCAAACTAACACCGAAAACTAAAAAAAGCTGCACAACAAACGCCGACTGAGTGTTTTTCGATAAACCGTCTAATTGACATCCTATATTCTCGTTTTCAACGTTGAAACGCAATGGCTTCTTCCTTTATCTGTTATCACTTCTTGCTATATGATCGCACTAGCGATAGCTTCCACTCAACTATAGGAACAGCACAGAGCGAGATAAGCAAGGCAATCACTTTAGGTATCAGTCGGCGCGTGGGGTTAGGGCACCTCCATCGCAGTCGATAGTACAATTCATCGATATTACACTGATACTAACTACTAATGATTTTACATGTGCTCATGCGATATCATGGAAAGCCGGACCTATAGACTCTCTAATAAAGCGACCGAATATCTCCGGTTATTGCTTCATTCTTTTTCTCACACGCTATTCGTGCCATAAAACGCGGGGTTTATTGCGATGAATCGCTCAGGGTTTCTCGTCTCGCTCTCTACATGACGCGGAGTCCGGCGCATCACGTGTTAGAACATGCACCGTCATCGAGCAGTATCGGCGTGCCTGGGAACACGTGGTGTCCACGCGGCACGGCAGCGACGGCGGCGGAGGTGGTGGAGGCAGCGGTGGCAACGGTGGAGGCGGCGGAGGCAGTGACGGTGGTGGCGGTGGTGGTGGCATCGGCAGTGGCGGCGTGGCGGTGGCGGCTGGGGTGACAATGGCGGCTGTGGCGGCTCTGGCAGCTGGGTGACAGCGGCTAGCAGCGGTGTAGGGCGCGTGCAGCGTGGCATCGGCTTCAGCCGTGGCGGTGCACTCAGCATCCCGCGTCTCGTTGCAGCGCTAGCGGCAAGGGTCCTACTCGGTGGCGCGGCGTTCTGCGGTGCAGCTTTTCCGGCGCGTGGCGGGCAGGCGGCGGCCTGTAGCGGTGGCGGGCAGGGACGCCGCTGCTTAACATTCTGGGTCGCAGGCAGACGATCCGACGCCCGGGCGATGATCATCCATCCTCCATTCCCTGCATCCTGCATCCTCATCTTTAGCATCAGCATCAGAACCAGCACATGTCGCTGCCGTCAGGCGGTGACCGCGTGCGAGGAAGCGTGCGCATGTTGTCGATACATATACGAAATCGATGCGGACATATCATATTTATCATTTCTCCCCATTTTCGAACACTCAGAGTAATGAGACAATCCGTCAAAAATATCAAGAAGGAAAATTGCGTTGTTAGCAGGCAGTGACCGTTGTAATGCCGCGACGTAAGTACCTATAGCGCGACCTCACACCCGGTCTCCTTGCTGATCGCCCCGCTATGCGCTGCCGCGCTTGCAGTCTCAAACGTGATCAAATAAGGCCATCGCGAAAACTGTAAGCAACCACGATCCAACCCTAGCGCCACCTTGTGCCGCACATTCACTGCGCTTCCGTGCACGCCGAGGCTCGGTACTCAACCGTCCGTTAGCTGCCGCAACAAGACCCGTTGCAGATCGTTGACGCCTGGGCGCCGGCCCCTTATCACAACAAACTGTTAAAGTCCAGCGATACGCACACAAAAAATCACACTGTACTAACCACGCGACACCCGCGCACTGCAAACGCACACACACACGCGTCGCGCACATTACACACGCTGCACGCACCACCATGCACGCACATCATACGACAATTCCCACCCACCCCACAGGCCACCGCGCACACGCGACGCACGACACGCACGCACGCACGACACAGCACACACACACGATGACCACCACGCACACACACAGCGCGCGCATCATCAGCACTACCGCTCACGCACGACGCTGCGCATGGCAAACGCACACACACGACGCGCGCCGCACATACACACGCGCACGCACACACGCACGCACATATACACAATTTACCACCCAACCCCCACCACCACCACCCACACCGCACCGCCGCAGGCGCACGCGCACATCACACACACACACTATACCGCACAGCACACACACAGCCACGCACACGACACACACACATGAGCAGCACACACACCGCTCCGGCACGCTACGACCACACAACACACACCACACAATCACACATGGCACACACCACACGCACGCACACACCTAGCGCACACACACACTGTCACACGACACACACGCCACGCACATCAGAACGCACACACACACGCGGCGGCTGCCGCAACGCACCGCACGCATACACTACACCACGCCCGCACGGGCGACGCATGCAGCACGCACCACACTACACACACACATGCACACGCAGGCGACGCAGCAACACACACACATGCACACCACACACACACGCTACACGACACCACATGCACCACAACACACGCAGCGCACCACACACGCACACACCACACAATTGCACGACACACTACACACCGCACGCACACACAACGCACACACAGCGCCGCGGCGCGGCACGACTGCATGTCATACATACACACGCCCGCGACGCACGCCATGCACACGCACCATGCACACACACTGCACACGCCACGCGACGCACGCACACACACGACACATGCCACACACACCACATCACACCGCACGTACAGCACAACAGCACAGGAATTACACACACACACACGCAACGCATCGCACGCAGCCTTTTCGCAACTACACACAAACTTAGGAGCACGCACGCACTCGCACGCACACGTCACACACACACACGCTTTTCGACGCACACGCACAGCACAACGCCACACACGTCACACACAACATGCACACACGGAGCACACGCACTACACACAAACACAAATACACACACCACACACCACGCACGCGCACGCACACACACACACCCACGCCACGCACCACGCACGCACGCACGCACACGCACGCACACACACACACACACACACACACACACACAGGCGTACACACACACCCGTGCGGTGGCGAGCTCTGTGTGTGTACGGAGTCGCACTGCCGCGGGCTCCCAGGGCCCGCGCCTCACACCGGGGACATAAACATCGGGGCCGCCGGCGGGCCACTAGTAGCGCGCGGGGATAATAGCGGGAGAAACCCTAGCCGCCGTCAGCTTCCCCGCGTCGGACTCGGTTACGGACGCGCAGCGCGGCCAGGAAATCAGCTGCCGCGCCTTCCCGCGAGCATCCTCGCCGCACTGGCTTCATCGCAGCTTCCCTCCGCATCCCCGCTAGGCGGATGAGCCCTCAGGGCTTCATCGTAGACTCCCTTCGCATCCCGCTAGGCGGGTGAAGCCCATCATAGCTTCCTTCTGCATTTTCCGTAGGCGGATCAGGCCTTAGGGTTCCATCGCAGCTTCTTCCCTATCCTCTACAGGCGAATAAAGCCACAGGTTTTTATCACAGTTTTCTTCCGCATCCTTCCTAGGTGGGTGAAGACTGGGTTTTATCAGAGCCTCCCTCAGCATCCTCCACAGGCGCATCAGGCCTCAAGCCTTCATCGCAGTTTCCCTCCCATCCTCTACGGACGGGTAAAGCGGCAGGACTTCACCCAGCCTCCCTCCGCGTTAATCTCAAACTACCGTTATGCCGATTTTCATGCTTTTGTCAAAAAGTGCACAATTCATGTGATTTCTGGCTCTTAGCTCCTGTACAGCACCCTTCGTATGCGGGTCTAGCTTCGGGTCACCATCGCAACCTCCGCATCCCTCCTCCCCGGATGAAGCTGCCGGAGAGCTTCGTTAGCGAACAAAGGCAGCAGCGGCGTGATACCGGGAAGCGACGTGTCAGGCGAGGGATGGCGACCTGCGATAAAAACAACAGCAACTTCTGCTGCGCGCGCCTAACAATCTAACGATCCGTTACACGGCCACGGCTTCGCATCGTGTCGCTGAGTTTATATTATCGATAGCTCGTGAAGAAATGTTTTACAACGTCCGCGCAGTACCGGGAGAGAGAGAGAGAGAGAGAGAGAGAGAGAGAGAGAGAGAGAGAGAGAGAGAG